>NC_056729.1:1613996537-1614019147 GCF_019279795.1 Protopterus annectens | reverse complement strand
TGACGTATATCAAAACCTGGTTTAAACTTGAAATCAAAAACGATGAAATCCATCTCCCCAGCTACAATCTGTACAGATATGACCATCAAAATAAATGAGGAGGTGGGGTAGCCATAATGTTTAAACAAAATCAAGAACTAGTACTCATCAGCACCAACCTTTCTACTTTTAGTAATACTGAAATACTGCTCACTAAACTAAAAATGAACAAGAGCAAAAACCTAAGAATTGTGGTCACCTACGTCCCTCCAGGTGAAAATTCTAGACAGTTGAAGACATTCTTCACTGGTTAATCCCTAACATTCCACCAAGAAACCATCATAATGGGTGACCTCAATACTGATTGGTCCACCTGTAACTGCAATAGTACCTCCAACTTTATAAACTTACATGGCTTCTCTCACCTCATACAAGAAGCCACCAGAATAGGCTGGACCATTACTAACAAACCATCAACATCCTTCCAAGCCGGCTGCTTCCCCAATAGTATCCTTGACCATCTGCCCACTTATCTACTTAGATACAACCTCAACACTCCCACACAATCAACCTAATGTCTAATCCATAATAAGAAGAAATTTAATATCCAAATACTCATTTTCCTACTGCAACAAAGTAATTGCTCAGTCCTCAAAACCCTCCCCTTAGATGCTGCAGTACAACACTTCAATACCATCTTTCTCAGCATCCTATACAGCTTAGTCCCCTGTAGTTCTGCTAGACTAAGAAAAGTCACTACACACCACGGCTAACAAACAGCACCAAAAACCTGCTTAACAAAAGAGACAAAGCCTGGGTGCACTGGATAACCAACAAAAACCAAGACAACCTGTTACTGTACAAACAAAGCCAAATCCCAAATAAAAGCTGACAAAAAAATTACTACACCAAGCCCAACAAATAAACCAAAACAATCTCCAAAAAATGTGGTCCACCATAAATAAATTCCTTCAACCTGGAAATAACTCATCCCCTGAACCTACCACACCTCCCTCAGTTGACAGTATAACTTCACAATTCAATTCCTTCTTCACAAACTCAATTCACTCTTTTATCAGCTGTCACCAAAATACCCCACTTCAAATCCCACTTACAAATATGGAAGCTGGTAACACCTTCCCTTTAAACCTGCACCAACTCATACCTTAAAAAAGCTATTCAGTAAACTCAAACCCACCACTCTAGCAGCAGATAACCTTCCTACAGAATTCCTAAAAATTTCAGCAGAAGTCATTGCCTACCCCATCTCTATCCTTATCAATAGCTCCATCATCGCAAACTGCATCCCTCTAACCTGGAAAATATACTGCATCATTCCTGCACAAAGGGGGAAACCCCAATGAACTCACAAACTATAGACACATTGCCATTCCTGTACCTCTCTCCATAATACTAGAAAAATGTATTTACACCCAGCTTCTAAATCATCTTCTATTTAACAGCCTCTTATTTCACACACAACATGGTTTTTGCCCCCACCATAGCACCACAGCTGCTCTCCTTAGCTTCACTGACAGTAAATTAACACAGAAATCATGGTAAATGTGTATCCTCCATCTTTCTAGACCTCTCCAAGGCCTTTGACACATTGTATCACCAGAAACTGCTGTCAGAGCTCCCCACCCTAAAGCTTAGCCACTCTTCCCTACCGTGGTTCCACAGCTACCTTACCACCCACCTGCAAGCTATTAAACAGCAACAGGAGCTATCATCCCTACTTCCTGTTAAAATACTAGTACCCCAAGGCTCCATACTACCCCCTACTCTTCACCATTTTACTAACCAGCTGCACAAATGAACCCCTCTCGCCTCAGTCATCCAATATGCAGATGATTCAACCCTCATATGTACTGCATCCTCTTTAAAACAAAGTAGAGATCACTACACAGCAATCCCTCTCCGAAGTATTATCATGGCTAGCTGAAGCAAACCTTATACTGAACCCAAACAAGACCAAACTGATGCTCTTTCTCCCCACCAAATCAGCCAGTCCCCTAACCACATTTCAACTGTGCTCATCCTACATCACTACTATAACAGCCATCTCACAAATTAAGCTACTGGGTGCAATAATTGATAATAAAATGAAATTTGACTTACATCTATCACAGCCCATTAAGAAGGCTCACATTAAGCTAGGCTCTCTGTACCGAATTAAACATTTCCTTACCAACCAAGCCAGACTACACATTGCCAGAACTCATCTCTTCTCCACTCTACTCTATACCTCTCCCATCCTCACTAACCTAAACAAAACTGACCCAAGTAAACTCAAGCCCTGCTACAACAAAATAGCCAAATTCAGACTAGCTCCCCTCACAGGTCCCACCACTGTTCTGCTTTATAACAACTAAAATGGTTAGAACTCCCCCCGCAATTAACCTTCAATCAAATCATCTTCACCCACTTCATAGTATACCAACCATACAGGACCCCTGCCCTACAACAAATGCTTCAGCCTTATGATACCACTTGACAACTCTGTTCCTCACATAAACATTACTAAACATTTCCAAAAGCAACAAAATGCTGAAGACTCCTCTCTTCCCATTATGTCTCCAAAATCTGGAACACAATTCCCCAACATATTCTAAATATTGCCAGCCCCCCACAATTAAAAAAAAAACTGCTAAAAGACTACCTCAATAGTAAATGGATCTGCTCCTGTATCAGCCCCAGCTAATACCATCCAGCCTCCTCCCTCATTTTTTCTCATCCTGGATACAGTCATCCCAGAGTACTGCTACTATTAACTTCTGTACCTCACTGTTATTCTCCTACCTCTAACCTTCTCAACTACCCTCTAGCATTATATACTTAACAGAGCTAAAACAATGCCTAAGGTAATAGTTTAAATTATTTTCATCCACTACCATGAAGTGCGAGGAGTACCTTCTGTGTGGAGTGTGCATGTCCTCCCTGCCGTTGGGTGGGCATTTGAAAGACATGTGTAAATGGGCATGCCTTCATTGGAGGTTGAACGTCGAGCTGGCACCTCAGCATTCGTGAACATCTACTGCCAATCATTAGCGGACCGGAGTTCCGCTGTGGCGACCCCTAACCGGGAAAAGCCGAAAGACAACAACAACAACCATGCCCATAAAAATCTAGTGTAAGGTAATAGTTTAAATTATGTTCATCCACTACAATGTCCATAAAATCCATGTAATCAATCTGCCAAAAAATATATATGTAAAAAATATGAATGTTCCGCTCTCTTGTTGAAAGACTCTAGTAACCCACTATTTTTAAAGAATTGTAAATTTTTGGCTAGTAACCTGCTATTTAAAAAACAAAACAAAACAAAACAAAAACAAAAATTGTAAAATCGCTTTGTGTCTATCAGACTTTGTAACTGTCTATATCTCTGCTTCCACTCTTATGATGTATAACATTCATAACCTGCTTGTTAATACTGTGAATTCTACTTGCAATTTTAAGTCTATGTATTTGTGCTACGGAGCCAATCTCCCTGGGCCTCAGCTGAAAATGGGCTTCTACCCAGTTGGACCTTCCCAGTAAACAAATACAAATAAATAAATACATAAATAAATAAATAATGTACAGATATCTATACATCTACACACATATAAATATAACTATAACTATATATATATATATATATATATATATATATATATATATATATATATATATATATTGATAGCTAGATATAGATAGACCTAGTTATATACATGTGTGTATGTATGTGTGTGTATATATATATATATATATTTTTTTTTTTTTCTTTCTGTACTGTAGCACTCTGTGTGGGGTATACACTATAGCAACTGTTTGCTGCACCTGTAGCAATCAGAAAAACAAAAAATGATTTATTTTTTCTATGTTAAATAAAAGAACTGGTAATTGGGGGCAGGGTGCAGACATAGGACATGGTTGGCTCCTGAACAGGTGGGAGGGGCTATTTATGTGACACTTGGTTGGTATGCCAGTTAAAGCAGGAACATTCTTTTGTTATTTTATTCTGCCAGAATGTGAGGCTGGAGGATCAAATGCAGGATGCAGATTTGGGATCTGATTGGCTCCTGCCTGATTATGAACCTTTTTTAATTTGCTGTTCACTTAAAGAGTTGGTGGGATAGAGGGATGTGGAATGGGTACTATCTGCAGGAAGCTATTCCTTCACCTTTGTAGAATTTTTTTTTTTTGCTCTTTACTTGAAGCTGAGGGTTGTGTTGCTAGTTGTTTGGAGGGAGTGCACCTATAGCATATCTCCCTGGGCCTCCGCTGAAAATAGGCTCTGTCCCAGCCAGACTTTCCTAGTAAACAAATGTTAAATAAAATAAATACAATAAAAAAAATAAAAGTGATTTTTTTAGTTTCACAGATTAGTCAGTTTTTATCTATAACAACCACAAATGATATCATAGTGGGTACTAGATAATGAGTTACATATGTGTGCAAGGCACTGTGGGTAATAAAAAAATCTTCGTTCTTTAGAATGAGCATTTCTTGCTGACATTGTGGTTTCACTGCTACATCTTCATGTATGTTAATTTTCAATGTAATGTGTTCCAGCTGCTAAACCTAGTTTACAACTCATCTTTCTAGGAAGAAAGAAGTTCTTACCAATGGATTTAGCATGCAAATAGAGTAGTGTATACATTAATGTAAGTAGTAAGGTTTTGTGGGTTCCATCTTTCATGATGCCATAGTAGGGCTTTTAGCTCCAATAACAAATTCAGGGACCATCCATGTAAACAAAATAAAATGCAAAAACATCACATTTTTCATCAAAAACTGTAAAATATTGCATTATATATGATAAGGAGGTTATAACCAAACTTAGTGGATCTGTTACTTACATTTGAATCAGAAAGCAGCCTATACCCTGTAACCATGTTCTGCCTGTTTCACATACTTGGTAAAACTCATTTTTCTTCTACACTGAAACAAACATTTTAAAAATAACCAAGCACTTTAATGGAACACTTTAGAATGAATCATCATCTGTGATTTATCTTTCTCATTCCTTCAATTTACTCTATTTCCCTTCTACCCTTCCCATGTTCACATTTTCTTTCCTCCTTTCCTCAATCCCACCTTTCTTTTATTTGTTCTTTGCCTTAGTTCCTCTTCCTGCCTTTCTTTTGCCTTTCATTTTAGTGTGAGTTTGAACACATATGTGCCCATTATTGTAAACACTATATATGTCTCTTCATACGCTCACTTTTGTAGTCTTTGTATCCACACAGTAACCTCATTCTCTATGTATATGTTGTATCATATAATTACATTCTGTTTATTTTAACTTGTTTTGACTCTCCTTAGTGCTTTAAATATTGCATCATTTCTCTTATTCTGGTCATCAATGGGCAATAAAAATCCCCCCCTGGCTTGACTAGCTTAGCCTTCTTTGAAAAGAACATTTAGAGTCTAAGAGTGGGCACTGGCAAGGCAGAAATGAATGCAAGTCTCAGTTGTCATGTATTTTCTTTCATTCCTTTGAATCAGTGTTTTACCTCAGTGAACAAATGGAAATAAATAAATGATAGATTAAAACATAGTTCCTTAGTTAAATCAGGATTTTTGTTTCTATGATACCACGAGGCTGCATAATACACATTTGACTTACTGAATTTTAAGTCATTTATGATTGATAAACAGTTGTTCAAATTATTATGTATCAATGATTTATTTGGGAAGCTGTTTCTCTGTTTATTAATGTTTACTAATGCTTCTGTTATAAAGGTGAGTTTCTTCCGAAAAAATCTTTTCTTGTATATAAATCTCTTGTGTAATCTGTCTTGAAGGCCTTCTTCAAGGAAATATATTAATTACTGAATTGAGTGTTGCAGTGGTGCATTGGTTAGCATTGTCACCTCGCAGTCAGAGAATTTATGGTTTGATTCTCAGCTGGACTGCCTTTTGTTCAGAGTCTATATGTCCACCCTGTGTTTTCTCCCACATTCCAAAGACATGCATCTGGAGCATTTCTCCCTCGACCTCTGCTGAAAATGGGCTCTGTCCTAGTCGGACATTTCTGGTAAACAAATGTTAAATAAATAAAAAATGGACTAAGTACTCTTTTTATATATTGGCGTTTAGTTTCTTATGCATGTAAGGATCATTATTTATGCTAAACCAATGTGCACTTTAATGGATAGTTTTCCCTTTTCCCACTGTTGCACAGCTATGGAGATACTGTACAAATACATGCTATAGTATTAGCAAGTTGATCTTTGACTAACTGAATTTTAAGCCATTTATGATTAATAAATACTTTTTCAAATTATTGTGTATGAATGATTTATTGAGGAAGCTGTTTATCCGTTTGCTAAGGTTTCTGTTATGAAGGTGAGTATCTTCCCAAAAATCTTTTCTTCAATGTAACCCTTCTATGTAATCTGCCTTGAAGGCCTTCTTTAAGAAATATATTAATTACTGAATACCTTTATGCCCATATGCAAGAATCCTAGAAATTTCTATAAAAAGCTATATGCCCCAAAATGTCAGCATGAACTAAAAATTGCTGGATTTACATATATCCAAAGTTTATAAATTCGATCATTTTTTTATTGATTTTATGTATTTATTTTTGCAACAAAGCAATAAATGGGCTCCTAATGTGGTGGCATTTTTCCATGAACATTAAAGGAAGAATCTCCATGATTTTTCTAGTGACACACACAAAAAAATCTCTATCAAATTTTGATAGACAAAACTCTCAAGAGGGCTTTCTGTGTCTCTAGATAGTAGAGGTTATGTGCACAAAAGAAAAGTTTGCATCGTAGCAAAAGATATGTCAAATCCCTAACATTTTCTAGGACAAACGGACTAGGATTACAAAAGCTTTTGGACATAACAAGTTTGTCAAAGGAAAAAACTTCAAAGACCAATGCACATAAGGTTCAGTTAAGGAACTTTAATTTACTTGCAGCAAGGAGACAAAAGCATGCAAATACAAGGATTTGTCTAACTACTAACAGGAAATATGTTCATTCTTATACTGTTTTACAAGACATGGCCTTCTAAGCTGATGTAATCAAACACAACTTTAAGCATTGTACTACAGCAGGTGTTACTTCAGATTTTCTGCTGACATGACTAGATTTGTGAGAAACTTTTAGAAAAACAACCTGGCCTTGATGACCAGTACTTTATTTACAAGTGACTATTGTACACTGTTACTTTTCAAGGTACTTTTTTAATACAGATACAAGCAAATGCTGATTGCAGTTCATATTTTCAAGCAGGCTTTGTCCTAATTATCTGTTATTTCTACAGCTGTTCTCATAACACAGCGGAACTTCTTGTCTAAGTTTCATACAAGCAGTATTGTTCTATTCATTATTTTCCTAACCCAAGCAGAAATCATCTGCTTCTCAGTAAATTTCCAAGGCACAAGCAAGATTTTAGCTAACAATACAAGGTCAGAAAGCATCTGCAGTTTGTACAGATTTATGCAGTATGAAATAGAATAAATGTGTTAACCCTTTTCATGTTCAGAATGCACTCAGCATATTACTAATACACACATTAATACATATTTTTCTAACATTTCCCCCCTATTAATACTTTTATTCTACTTTCAAAATAAGCATAAACAGTTTGTTTTCTTCTCCTAACCTCTTCCACTCAGGATTTGCAGTTAAGAGAGTCATTCAGTTTAAACTTATGAAAGCATTTTCAGCCTTTTAACAGTTCTTCAAGCTCAATACTTTGATATAAAGTTTCAGAAACTGACATATCTATTAAGTTTTTTTCAGTCTTTTCATACAGGGGATGCCACAGCAAACACATACTCCCAACAGGAGCATTCCTACACAAATGACAATCAGGATGTTCACTAGGATGGTACCCCACCCCCCAAACAGTTTCTGGAAAAAGTCCATCAGTGGGTTTGGGCCTGGTTTGGTCATGGCAGACACTTGCTGAATTACCTCAAGGTGATTGTCTATCTCATGTTTATGGTCAGGAATATATGAACAGCACTCTTCTTGGATTAAAGCGCAAGTGCCACCTTTCACCGCTAGGGTGAAGTCAAGAGCTATGCGGTTTTGTAACACTACAGTTCTCATGGCATTCAGTTCATCAGTCACCAATTCAAGGGCAGAAAAAGTTGCATTACTCATTACTTCGAGAAGTTTAGAAAGTTTTCTCAGCTCCCAGATTGATTTAGTCGCTCCATATGCTGGTAATATGTCTGCCCACGATATAACAGTATCACTCAAGTCCATGTGTGTCAGTCCATCGTCCACAGCTTGATAGTTTTTCCAGTGCGCATTGATTTGCTCTGCTGGATTTATAGGTTTTCTGACAGGTTTCTTGTTGACCTCTCGGACATTCCAAATTCTTCCTTGAGGTAAAACTGCAGTATGTCATATGGCCGGAACCAGGTAACCCAAAAAACAACTGCCGGACCAATTCTCAGGTACCCATTTGTATGCTTTTCTGCCACACACAAAATAACAGTCCTTTACTTTAGTAATAACTCTGTTATGAATATACACTCGCCCTGCATGAAACATTTTTCCATCAATTATAGACAGTTGTTTATAAAGAACAGAATTATGTTTTACTTCATCAAGTGTTTTGTGCATCAATTCAAGAAATTAATCATAGTTTTTATTACAATAAAGATCTACTTTTTTACCCTTAGTGTAACATCTATAAGGAACAGTCACATTGCAATCGCTCCAACCCACCTGAACAGTATCATTTTTATAAAAACACACAGTTCCCTTTTGTGGAACAGACAAGCGCAATGTTATTTTATCTTGTGCTGTAATGGTTGAGGTATCATAAATCAAGATCTCCCAGGTCTCATTGACCCCTAGGGGGACTGTAGTCATTAATAACCTCCCGTATGCTGTCAGCAAAGCTGTGCAAATCCAGCAATTCGAAACACTGAAAGTCTCAGCATACACATGTTTAATTGCCTGGTAGGTGTTGAAGTTTGGATGCCAGTCTATAAGTAACACTTCACGTTTATTCAGTTCAGTCTGTGTGGCTGGGAAAAGGAAAAGCCACAGCAAAAAGATTATTGTCATTAGTACAGTTAACAGGATGATTATACAATACTTCTGAGGAAAAGGCTGTCCTGCATTGCTGTCTCTTCTGGACTCTATCATTTTTACTATTGGCATGTAACAAGATTTTTGTCCAGTTCAAAGTTTTTCACTAATTTACAGTGCGTCAGGTGGATCCAGGAGGCACGCTCCACAATTCTGACTGCAGTGGGTGCTGACAAAAGCACTTGGTATGGACCTTCCCACTTTGGAGTCGCCCAGTTCTTCTTTTTAACTACCTTCAGCCAGATCCATGCTCCAGGGGGCACTGCCACTTCTAATGGTCTGGTTCGTTCTTTATCTGAAACAGAATTTAACTGTAACAAATGTTTAGAATTTAATAACTTACACATATAGTCTGCTAATGTACCATCAACTTCCTGGTCTGCTGGCATGAAAGATTTCCACTGAGGTATATAGTAAGCCCTTCCAAAGAGCTTTTCAAAAGGAGTCAATCCTTTTGCATTCAGAACAGTTCTCATGCTCAACAGTGCCAGGGGCAGACAGTACACCCAGTTTCTCTGCATTTCTGCTACTAATTTCCTTAGCTTACTCTTTAAAATCCCATTATGCCTCTCTACTAGCCCTGCTGATTGAGGGTGATACGCACAATGATTTTTTAGGGAAATGCAAAAATATTTACTTAACTGCTGTATGGTCTGATTCATGAAGTGTGTGCCATTGTCACTGTAGATCCTTTTCAGAATGCCGAATCTAGGGATGATTTCTTTAAGAAGGACTTTGGCCACCGTTGTAGCATCTGGATTTTTAGTCAGAAAGGCGTCCACCCATCTAGAAAACATATCTACAATGACAAGACAATACTTATTTTCACATTTATTCAATTCTATGAAATCCATACAGATAGTATGGAATGGATACGGTGGTGTAGGGAAACTCCCTTGCTTGGGCTTTAACGCCCCTTGTGCATGATGTTTATTACAGGTGTGGCATACCGAACAGAATTTTTTAGAATAATTTGTGAATCCGAACGTCGTGAACACTTGGTTCACCAGCTGTACCATCCCCCCTGTTGAGACATGGCACTGCCCATGGCTCAACAAAGCTGTATATCTAAATAAATTAGACGGCAATATCGTTTTCCCTTCTTTAGAGATGTACAGCCCCTTTTCAAGAATTGCTCCTCGTTTTACCCATCTTTGTTTTTCAACTTGCGTAGTAAGTGTCTGCATTGTCTTTAACATTTCTAAGTCTAAAATCTCAGAGGGTTGTAATTCCTCATTCAAAAGAAATACCTCTGAAGCTGCCTGCTTTGCAGCTGTATCAGCTCTCCCATTACCTTTTGAAATCCTGTCCTGTTGTTTGGTATGAGCTGTGCATTTACAAATAGCTACTTTCTGAGGTAACTGAATAGATTCTAAAAGATCTAAAATAAACTGTGCATTATTGATCGGTTTGCCAGTAGATGTTATCATTCCTCGATTTTTCCACTGTTGCGCAAAAACATGTACAGTAGAAAAAGCATACTGGCTATCAGTAAAAATGTTCACACATTTACCTTTTGCTAAGGTACATGCCCGTGTCAAGTCAATCAATTCTGCTGCTTGTGCAGATAAATTGTGTGGTAAAGATTTCACTTCTATAATGTCAGTATCAGAAACTACTGCATATCCTACTAGGTTCTGTCCTGCAGGACCCCTTTTGCATGAGCCATCCACGTAGTATGTCACCTCGGCATCATCCAAGGGAACATCTGTAAGGTCTTTTCTAGGTAGTGTCTTTTGCTCAATCACCTGCAGGCAGCTGTGTGGTGTGCCATCTGCAGGGGTTGGGAGCAAGGTAGAAGGGTTCAAAGTCGTACATCATTCAATTGTCATATGAGGTTGGTTCAACAATATAGTCATACAGAAGAGATGCCTAGCAGGGGAAAGATATGTTACCTTCTCTTGCAGTAAAATAATTGCGACTGCATGAGGCACTCTCAATGTGAGAGGGTGGAACAACACTACTGAGGCCGAAGCCTGTACTGCCATTGCAACTGCAACTACTGCTTGTACACAGTGAGGTAAAGACCGTGCCACTGGGTCAAGTTGTGATGAATAATAAGCAAGAGGGCATTGCTTGTCCCCATGCTGCTGTGTTAACACTGATGTCATATAACCTTGCTTACAATCTACAGTTTGAAAAAAACGTTTATAATAGTTTGGTAATCCCAAAACTAACAAGGATGCTATTAACTGTTTCAGTTTGCAGAAAGCAGATTCTGCTTCTGGTGTCCATTGTAACAAATACTGTGCTGCCATAGGCTTTTTATATATCAGGCTAGTCAACGGTGCAGATTTCAAGGCATAGTTTAGAATCCAGTTCCGGCAAAAGTTAGTTGTACCCAGGAAGGACATCATTTCCTTCTTAGTACTGGGTTTTGGTGCTTGCAAAATTGCTATTTTTCTGTCCTCATCTAATGTCCTACCCTCCTTGGATATTACATATCCTAGGTATTTAACTTGTTTTTTCCAAAGCTGCAGTTTATTCTTGTTTACCTTGTGTCCTTCAGCGGCTAGATATTGTAATAGCGCTATGGTATCTTCTTTGCAATCTTGCTGGGTGGGGGCCACCAGCAGGATATCATCAACATAAAGTAAAATTTGGCTACCTCTTGGTGGGGAAAATACCACCAAGTTACTTGCCATTTCTTGTGCGAATATTGTTGGACTTTCACAATATCCCTGTGGTAGTCGCGTATATGTATACCTTTTCCCCTGAAATGTGAATGCAAACCAATATTGGCTGTCAGAGTGTATCGGTATTGAGAAGAACGCATTGCTAATATCTACCAAAGAAAAATATTTCTGTTGAGGTTTTAAATCATTCAACAGGGTGTGTGGGTCTGGCACCGTGGGTGCCCTTGGTATCACTCCGTCATTTACAGCTTGTAAATCTTGGACCATACGCCACTCCCCATTCGCTTTCTTAACAGGAAATAAGGGCGTGTTACATAGTGAATCAGGAGATTCCACCAGCACCCCTTCCTTAAGCAAAGCTGCTATAATAGGTTTGATTCCTACCTCTGCATCCTTTCTTAAGGGATACTGTATTTTTTGTGGTCTAAATGCTGATTTTGGCGTAATAGTAACTGGTCCCGCTGTACGAATAAGTCCTACATCTGACTTTCCTGTTGACCAATGGATTTCTGGTATATTCTGTAAGGCATTCTCTTCCTCCTTCAATAGGAGTGCTAATCAGCTGTCCTTGCTAGACTGCAAGTGTACAGCTGGGTGGGTCTGAGTTATCCAATTCAGCTTCTGCATTTTTACTCCCTGTTCTGACAGTTCTAACTCTGTTTTTCCCATCTCGTGACTTTTTCTCCTAAGTCTACACATTTCATATTCTTGTTTTTAGTTAAACTAACATCTGGTAATCGATTTGATTTATAGCATTCAAAGAACTCCTGGGGCAATGAACAGCTGGCTACACTGTTCCCTTCTGTGTCCCAGTACAGATTACGTAATATTAATCTGTTTGCACGATTTCTAAACAATTCTTGCTCATATTCCTTATCAGGTCCTGGTGTGTTACAATAATACAGAGTACAGTACAACAAATGTTGTTTATCCATGTCAAGGGAGGGGAACTTGCTGATGGCTACATTCATCAACTCTTTGGTCACTGCCCCTGGACCAGTCGTAACTAAGTCCTGGCGGTACCAATAAAACATCTTACCCTCCGTTTGCACTAGGTCTCTGCCCAAGAGATTCACTGGGCATTTTGCAGAAAAAACAATTTTGCTTTTCTGGGTTAATCCTGAAACAGGATCAGTTATTGCAATATTATGGGAGAGGGGCTCCCAATACAGCTGTGCATTAGCTGCTTCCACTAATATGTAGTCAGGTGACTCTGAATTTTCTGGCAGTTTGGAGGGATGTATTAGGGTCCGTGATGCCCCTGAGTCACACAAGAATTTTACTTCCCTCCCTTCTACCAGGAGTGTAACTTCTGGTTTCGTGTCTGCTAAATAGAGCTCTAAGCTCAATAAAGCCAAATCCAATATTTCATTTTCTTCACTATCCGTGACTTCCTCTATTTCTTCTGTCACATTCTCTACTCCTTCTATCACATTCTCATTTGTCCTTTCTCTGTTATCCCCTTCTAGTGATTCCTGGCTATCATATAGTCAGTCCTCACCCTCCTTGTCCTCCGTAGTTGCTTTCTTGTTTTTCCTGCAATCCCTTGCCAAGTGTCCCTTCTTACCACATTTAAAACATTCACCTTTTTTCTTTCGCCCTTCAAAGTCCTCTGATCGTTGATCAGATTGTTTGTTTCCCTGGGCATTTTTCTTGCCCTTTTTCCTGGACTGTACTACAAAAACTTCTGCTCCATCCTCTACAGAAAATACTTGGGCTTTCTTTTTGCTATTAAAATGCCTTTCGGCATGTCTAGCATATTCAAGTAATGACTGTAACCTGCTTGTACGATGATCTACCATGTGTTTTGTAATAAAACTGCTTATGGGTGCAATACTGCCTTTCAAAAATGCATTCTTCAACTGCTGCTCATATGGGGAATCTTGTGTCTGATTTTCAGGAACCTGCATTCCACAATGGTTATTAAAACATTCTAGTAGTCTAGCATAATATCTGTCAACAGCTTCACCTTCCTGTTGGATGCATTGATTAATGCATGTCCAGTCTGCCCTAGGCTTCCATTTCTCAGAGATGCGGTCTGTAAGACCTTTCGCTCTGTTGTCTAATTCTGCGCTGCTATGTGGGAGGGGCCTGAGTGCAGCTTCACTGGGATTCCAGTCGCCACTAATCATGTGCCAATCTGGTCCCACAATTTGTCTGACTACCTTTTCTACCTCTTCTCCATTTAAGTTATAACTTAGCCTCATTCCTTGCAAGTCTTCTAAGAACTTTCTAAAATTAACTTTTGGATGGGGAATTCCCTCAGTGGCTTTCCGGATGTCTTCCGGAGTCCAGGGTCTATACACTAGAATAGTCGGATTCTGACCTGCTTGTCCTGCCTGAGGATTAGGTACTTCTATAAGTGGGCATATTTCTTCTTCACTCATAAATCGTGAATTTCTACCCATTTGATATAACTCAATGTCCCCTTTTGAGTTTCCTGCCCGTGTTCGAGACCTGGTTTTGACAGGATCTCTAATAAATGGTTCTGCTTTTGTAGTGTCTCTATTTACCGTGACAGCAGGATATCGCAGGGGTGGTCTAACTTGTTCAAGTGCTTCATATTCTGGTAAAGGTTACCACTTATACGAATGATAGCTTAGCAATTAAAAAAATTATAGCTAAACACTGGGGCGTTTTAACTTTAGATAGAAAGACAGTAGACATAGTAGGTTCCACTCCTGGATTCATCTACAGGAACAATAAAAACTTGAAAAGAATATTATGTATAGACCATGTTACTGGTTATAGTGACACTAGTCCATTGGATATTGATACATCAGAAGAAAGAGGGACTTATCCCTGTAAGAACTGTAATTATTGTGGTTATATATCAAAAGAACAAGATTTTATACATCCAGAATTGGATTTCTCCTTTAGTCCTAGATTCCATGCAAACTGTAATACATCAGGACTTATATACCTAGCAAAGTGCCATACATGTCCTGCATTTTATGTAGGCATGACTAAAAGGAGCTTTAAACATAGAATCTATAACCACATCTACGACATTAGGAATAATAATCCACTAAATGCATTAGCTAAGCATGTCTCCATCTATAATGATCATGGCTTTGAGTTTAGAGTACTCCAAATAATACCTCAGAGACAGAGAAAGGGAGATTACATGAGTTACTTGGAGCAAAAAGAATTAGAGTGGGTTTTTAAACTAAGAGCCCATTACCCACCAGGTCTTAATACTTATGTTTCACTACGTTCAGTGCTAAAGTCCCGTAGATGAAGATACAACTTTATAGTTATCAGTGCCATACCCACTGGTTTTGGCTTATGAATTGTATTTATATTTACTTATATATTTATCTGAAGAATTTATATGTCATTGTATTTCATTAATATACATAAAATTAAATTTTATACATAGGTTAGTATATTAACTATATTATGTTTGCATTTATAGCTGTTATTTATATTTATTTATATGCATATATATAATGTTTTAGGAAAGGAGTTTTCATTATTATGTTGTCATTAGGATTTTACATGTTTATTTTAAATTATATGTATAAGTTCTTGTTGCTTGTAAGTGAGTAATGTCACTGAAGTTTGTCTAACAAGGGGTTAATCTGATGTGAAGCGTTCATTGGAGGGTTTGAATTAATTGGACTAACTGGTTACATTTAAATAAGGCTGATTTATTTTATTTTGTGATCTGAAGAAGCGTATTGATACGCAAAAGCGCTCATCTCTGTTTTTACCTACAATAAATGCCTTGGATTTTATAACTGCTCCTGCCTTTTCCTGTGTTGGGACTGTACGTGTTTTTTTTTGCTTATTCTGGTAAAGGAGGTGGAGGGGCCGATGCTATTACTAAGTTATTGTCTTCTTTATCCAAAAACATTGCTTTTGATTTACTATTTTTTTGTTCCCTTCGGTTTACCTCCTCAAGCCACCTGTGTGCCTGAGGAATTCCTAATTGGCGCTGCTTTTTAACCCAACCTTTAGAATCGGTTTTAAGCTGTTTGACAAGTTTGACAAGAGAGGCTTTTTCTAATTTGCCATCAAATTCATACCCATTAACCCATTTTGAGTAGTATCTAACATTATCAGCATGCTGTGACTGCATGTATTTTGCGTCTTCGGTTAACGGCGGATTTTGGGACCTTTTTGTGCAATTATTACCCATTTTGTTCTACCCCTTTAAACGTTACGTAACACCTTATTTTTACGTGGTACCACGGATATTGTTATAGTCTCTTCAGAATGACTGCCTACCTGCTCTTTTTCCCTGATCTATGACAAGACAGCAATCTTTCTGTCCCTGACTTATAAACAAAGTCTCTAACAGAATAAATACAAATCTAGTCCCTGATCTAAAACAGAAAAAGAAGGTGGATTCACCTTACCTGAGCCTTCGTGATTGATCACCTGGTTCGAGTAAACCCATCTTTCAGTCACAGATCAGAAAGTGGCTGGCCTCTTTTGTACGACAATTCAGTCGGAGGACTTTTCAAATAAGACCTGTACGGTTTCAAGCCACCTGGCCTGTCTGATCCGAGGCGAAGTGAAGGTCTCCGGCTTGAAGGACCAATCTGTCAAAGGAAAAAACTTCAAAGACCAATACACGTAAGGTTCAGTTAAGGCACTTTAATTTACTTGCAGCAAGGAGACAAAAGCATGCAAATACAAGGATTTGTCTAACTACTAACAGGAAGTATGTTCATTTTTATACTGTTTTACAAGACATGGCCTTCTAAGCTGACATAATCAAACACAACTTTAAGCATTGTACTACAGCAGGTGTTACTTCAGATTTTCTGCTGACATGACCAGATTTGTTAGAAACTTTTAGAAAAACAACCTGGCCTTGATGACCAGTACTTCATTTACAAGCATCTATTGTACACTGTTACTTTTCAAGGTACTTTTCTAATACAGATACAAGCAAATGCTGATTGCAGTTCATATTTTCAAGCAGGCTTTGTCCTAATTATCTGTTATTTCTACAGTTGTGTATGTTCTCATAACACAGTGGAACTTCTTGTCTAAGTTTCATACAAGCAGTATTGTTCTATTCATTATTTTCCTAACACAAGCAGAAATCATCTACTTCTCAGTAAATTTCCAAGGCACAAGCAAGATTTTAGCTAACAATACAAGGTCAGAAAGCATCTGCAGTTTGTACAGATTTATGCAGTATGAAATAGAATAAATGTGTTAACCCTTTTCATGTGCTGAATGCACTAAGCATATTACTAATACACACATCAATACATATTTTTCTAAAAAAAGTTACATTAGGTAGTTATCCCAGGCCTAATTATAAAACCAAGGAGACTGCTAGTCCTCAGTTGGTGTGTGTTAATGATAACTGGTATAGCCCTGACCTTGATCCATAAGGGCTCATAATGCCAAAACATTTCAGTGATATCCTTTGGCAAAACTTGCCAATGTACACCCCCAAAACAATGGTGTAGTCCACTGAAGTCAGTGGGCAGTTTTGATATCACAACAGGTCCACCTGTAAGAGAGAACTGGGACTTCAGGCAAGCCAGACTGGCTGCAGTAGTATGTTTCACATTCGGGGGGGGGGGCTCTATTGCTAGTGGAGGGGAGCCATGTGGTGGAAGACACCGGGGGACCATGCTCATGTATGGTAATATGATGTGTGAGTCATCCCTGAATTTAAAGGAGGGACAATTCACAAAGTTACAAATGTTCTAAGCAGAGGAGATCCCTAGTGGAGCAATCTCCTGCATATCCATGCCATTCTGAGGGCAGTAAGAGTGCATGCATGACAGTCATACTACCTGCTATGCATACATTCTTCCATGTTATAAGGGTGGTGCTGTTGTCCAGGATATCTTCCTAGACTTACAGCTCCACCTGCATGTCAGTTCTGGTACTGCAGACAGGCTCAATGCCTCCAGTACCTGGACTGCCTTACAGGTTGAACTGTGGTACCACTTGGCTTCATGCAGAACTGGTGAGTCTACCAAAGCTTCAGTAGAGATCAAACCATGCCAGGGAATGGGTAATTATATTCAGTGCCAGAGAATTTTTCAGAATCTCATTACCCACTCCTTTGGCATAGTGGGAGTCCCTTTCATTCAACAAGTCAGGCTAATAGTTGTAATGTACTGTGTAGGCATTCTCAACCCAGCATCACTATGATGTCATACACAGAGATAGGGTTGTATTTCAGGTTCAGGGTAGCAAAGCTGAATGTGGATGCTGTCCACTACCTTGCTCCCAGTCCTTTTGGAGTCTGTCCCATGGTTACTTAATCTCAGAATTGCAGATACTTTGGAAGTTAATACTTCTACTTTGAGCAGCATGGCAGCTCATTGTAAAGCTCTTTGTCTCTTAACTCCACAAACTGGGGTTTAGTTCCAACATAAAAAAAGCTGCTCAGGACAAGTTAAAGGTTTTACTACTCAGTGCTAGGGGCCTCAACAAGATACTGCACTCCCTGGAAGCTCTCTTACCCTGGAGAATGCTGACATCTGTGCAGTTCCTGAAACATAGTTCAAAGCCATGGAAATCACTCTGGCAGTACATGGCTATAATGCATTTCATACATTCTGACCACCCACTGAACATGAAAGAGCAAAAGGCGGAGGTGTCTCTATCTACATAAAGAATAAGCACACCTCAAGGTTAGTCAAATAATATGGCATGCTTTAGCTACTCCATGTCCAACTAACAATGAGAAAAATCCATTGCCATAGTCTTGCTAGCTACAGGTCTCCCATCATGAACAAGGAAACCCATACATCATACCTAAAGTTACTAGAATCACTCATCATCCACTCCAATACCATACTCATGGGTGATTTTAACTACCCCTTCATTTATTCAGAGGCATACATGACAATTAACATACAAGACCAAAGATTTTTTGACTTTGTAAATTCA
The DNA here is from genome assembly GCF_019279795.1 of Protopterus annectens. NCBI lineage: Eukaryota > Metazoa > Chordata > Ceratodontiformes > Protopteridae > Protopterus > Protopterus annectens. Next base: position 1,614,000,597 of record NC_056729.1, on the reverse strand, counting down.
AATGGCCTGGAGCGGCTAGCCTGCACTCCCACCAGGTGAACAAATATCCTAGATCTGGTAGTCACAAATACGGGAGAGTGCTCTATCCCCCAGTGTGATGTCCTCATTGGTAAAATCAGATCACAAAGCAGTCTCCCTTGAAATAAAGGTAAAACTAGTCCTCCCATCTAAGCCCCCAAAACTTTAAGAATTTCTATAAGGTAAGTTACCCCCTGTTAAGGGATGGCATAGCTAGTTTCCTGGCTCCTCCAAATCCAGAAAACACAGAAAAGTATGCAGAGACATACACAAAAGCCCTGTACGACCATACAAACAACTGCATAGAAATGGTAGTAACAGACCAAAATAAACCCAGGTCAAACTGTAAAAAGAAGCCACTGTGGTGATCCCCTGGTATTAATAGGTTGTACAACAAAAGAAAAAAAAATCCTGTCAAGAAGTAAGAAGGAATGTGTACAGCAAAAAGTCCCTCTTTAGACTAAACAAGTGAATCAGGGAACTAGTCATGTCTCTGTAAGCAGACTTTGAGATAAAAATACTCTCCAAAGCTAAGGATAACCATAAGGCATTTTTCAGTTATGTCACAATCTTAAGGGCAATGCCCAACAATGTACAGAATTAGTTGTGGATGGCATTACTTATACTCAGCCAGAAGATATAGTAAATCTGCTGGCTGATAAATTCAGCTCAAATTTCACCCCGCCATCATCTCAGTTTTCCCTCAATGACCTCCACAACTCCACTGCAATTATCACCAACAGGTTGCCACTGCGGTCTCTAAAGCTAAAAACACTGTTTCAATGGGGCCTGATGATATACCAGGTTACCTCTTAATAGCTTAAATCAGGATTTATCAGGCCCATTAGGATCTCTATTTATCCACAGTCTCTGGACTGGCTTGCCCCAGTAGAGTGGAGGACAGCAACAGTCATCCCTCTGCATAAAGGAGGACCATCTACTGACCTGGGAAATTACAGACCCATAAGGTTTACTAGTCTTATATGTAAGGCCGTGAAAAGAATAATCATGGACCGGGATAAATAATTGCATAGGAAACCTCCAAAGACTGGAACTAACCCAATTTGGCTTTGTTCAAGGCAGGTCATGCCTACTGAATCAGGTGGATTTCTTTGAGAAAGTCACAAAGGCCATGGATGAGGGTAAAACAGTACATACTACCTACCTTGACCTGACCAAGGCATTTGACACAATTCCCTACTCAGGTATTATAAATAAACTCACAAAAATGGCCATACATCCTACATCATCAGCTGGATAGCCAATTGGACACATGAGGTTAAAGAGTGTGACTCCAGATCCAACAAGAGGCCAGTTACTAGTTGTGTGCTGTAGGGCTCAGTCCTAGGACCACTCCTGTTCAGAATATACTTCTCTGAAGTTAAGATTAACGTGGAAGGCCTCTGGATGACAAAGTTTGCTGATGACTGCAAGCTGGAGGCAAACACTGAATCCCCCAGTGATGTAGATATCCTTCATGAGGATCTAGATAAGACACATGATTGATGCCAAAACCATGGTCTAAAACTAAATGCAAAAAAAAATGCTTTATCATACCTTTTTGGAAGTCAAAGACCAATGCAAGTTACAACATCAATAGCACACCCTTAAGACTAGACTCAGAAGTGAGAGATCTAGGTACACAGATAGATAGAAGCCTGACCTTTGACAGCCATGCATCCACAGTGGTGAGGAAGTCCTTTTATTTGCTACAACTTATAAGTAAAGCTATGGTATCCAGAAGTAAGGAAACTATAGTCCCGCTGTACACAGCCCTCATTAGACCAATAATCAAGTACAATGCACCATTTAGCATGTACTTGCCTAGGCACTTACAGCAACTAGAGGGACCTCAGAGGTTCCTAACAAAGAAAATACAAGGTGTAAAGAACATGAGCTATGGTTCGATCCTCGGCTGGAGTGCCTTAAATGTGGAGTCTGCATGTCCTCCCTGTGGTCACGTGGGTTTCCTCTGGGTGCTCCAGTTTCTTCCCACATCCCAGATACATGCTGTAGGTGGATTGGACACTCTAAATTGGCCCTAGGTGTGAGTGGTGCGTGTGTGTGCCTTTCGTCGAAGGTTGGGTGCCGGGCTGGCAACTTGACATCATAAAACTCCACTGCCAATCATGAACGGACAGATGATCTGCTGTGGCGACTCCTAACTGGGAAAAGCTGGAAGAAGAAGAAGAAAGAACATGAGCTATGCAGATGGACTGAAAGCCCTATCCCTTTAATCTGTTTCCTACCGAGTATTAAGGGGTGACCTATGCCTGACCTACAAGGCACTACCAAATTTAGCCCTAATGGAATTGCTGCACATCTGCAAGTCAAACAGCATAAGGGTCACCCAGTCTAGGGATTTATGCTTTGTCAGTGACTCAAACAAAATGTGCTGGAGAGACATATATGTGTCTCGGAGATTTGCTCATTCTTTGGAACAGGCTTCCTATTCACATTAAGCAGAGCCTTTTCCTTGTTCTCTTTGAACACAGTTTAGATCAAAAGATGGAGAATCGCAAATTTACTTCTGGGGTTGTGCCTATGTCCTTATAGACAGGGGCAATCTGTAAGATTCTCAGTGCACAGGTATAAATCCATGCCATTCTCTTGACCTGAGGTGTACTAAAAAGAAAAAGTGCTTTTTCTGGAAGTATGATAACTGGATTGGGAGGTGGTTAATGTGTAGAAGGGCCAGGGTGTGGGATGTACAGGGGACATGGGAGTGAGTGTGTGTGCGTGTTTGTGTGTGTGTGTGTGTGTGTGTGTGTGTGTGTGTGTGTGTGTGTGTGTGTGTGTGTGTGTGTGTGTGTGTGTGTGTGTGTGTGTGTGTGTGTGTGTGTGTGTGTGTGTGTGTGTGTGTGTGTGTGTGTGTGTGTGTGTGTGTGTGTGTGTGTGTGTGTGTGTCTACAGAGACATAGCCTGATATTGTGGCACAACACTGCAGCTTGACCTTCTGGACAGGTCTAGGGCATGAACAACAGAGGGTTTATCTACACATGCACTCTCCAACCATCAAGAACTGGCTATGCAAAGATTTGCACTGGCTGTACCAGGACCTGGGCTAGATGCTGGTATTCTACCTGACCATGACTGACGCCTGCTGAAGAATGTGCTAGCATGACCATGACCATTCTAGGGTGTAGACACATCCACAATTGCTGTTACTATGAAGTGCTAGCACTGCAAGAGTAGAAACCTGCCTGTCTATGACGAGGTTGGCTAACATTGATGGATGTAGCAGATGGCTGGCTGTAAGGACAGCTTCTCACACCTAGAGAAGACACTTTTAAGTCCAGAGTGCAATTCAGTCTATCTAATTCTAATGAATCACATATGTGGGCCACACACTCAGATATGTCAGCATGCACAGGCTGAATCACCCTTACTACCTCTGCCATAGCTGTTTTGGAACCATCCTCTGCCTCAACTATGGCCCTGCACACACATTGGGTAGCAGTAGCTATCAAACCAAGGCAGAGGGTGACAACCATAACTCCAGCAAGCACCATTACCAACCCCTCTATTTCCTATGTGGAACCTCCTGCCATTGAATTCTAGGAGCAGATTTAGATATCTCTCTCTCTCTCTACTGGGGTCACCACCCTTCCCTGATCTGTAGTGTCCCCTTCAACCTGTCCAATCTCAGATGATTTACTTCCTGGGTGTTCGTAGGCACAGAGACTATGTCCATACTCTCAGCAGGGGATGCGGGGGTTACAATTCCTGTATCCAACATACACTTTGCACCTCCCCTGACCATCCCAGCTCATCTTTTCCATCATTATCAGAGGCTGCAGATCCTCCAACATCAAACAGAGCAGTTTCATGGTGCTTCTGCAAGGTAAAGAATCACCTGCAAACACATCAAAGCAAAGAAATACCCAGTGTAAATAAAATCCAGCATTATAACTACACATGCAACTGATACCCTTACAACTAGATAAATATGATATCAACTAATAACTTATCCATACTTTATACAGCTGGACATACAGATCCTAGATGTACCTGTATTCCATAACTGAGACTGTTATTATAA
>NC_056729.1:1613940007-1613996037 GCF_019279795.1 Protopterus annectens | reverse complement strand
TAAAAGGACAGGTTTGGGGACAAAGAACTTCAGAGCTTTCATGCCAGCTGAGAGAGGGAGGCTAAGGCTTCAGAAGAGATTGCTAGGTATAACAAAAAAAAAAAAAAAAAAAGCCTGCACACTGATATAAATAAAAAAACATACTAAATAACAAGAGGGATGGAGGGGGAGAGCAGTTATTGCAGCAATGACCATTCGAGCATCTACTGCTATAGTAACTAAATTTACACATCTGTGCTATATTCTTCACATTGATCATTGCTGCAGTAACCTAAGCTATATTGGTAGATTACCATAGTTTAGAACAATGGGAAAGCAGAAGGTTAAGGGTTCCAGTGCCCCTGGAAAATGGGCCTAGCAAAGCCTGTTATAGACCTGCAGAAGGAATCTAGTTTATAGTGCTTAGCAAAAGTATGCACAGGGGACTAATTTACTGCTTCTAGAGTAAGTTCTGCATTACAAGCATTTCAGAAAACCCATAGATTAAGCCAAGGCCCTGGCAGAATATGGCTTGACCATGCCTGGAATAGTTTTGTTGTAGTGGGACTAACAAAAGCTAATACTTGAGATACCTATTTGAAAATAGTCTGCTTTGACACAGGTTGTCCCTTTTCCTTACCTTTCACATGAAATGAACAACTGATCAGAAGTTTTGAAGGATTTTTTCATAAGCTGCTATAGTACTGTTCATATATGTACCTTTCTTCTTAAAATTCGTGTTCAAGGCCTTAACACTATTCTCCTGAAACTGTAAACCAAGATTGAGTTTCTGTAAAAATAACTTGAATTCAAGTACATTGTCCACTATATCAAAATTAGTGTTGGGGACGTATTTCATCCCTCGTGCAAACAATAAAAAATGTTTCCAGCTTTACTCCGTCACATATCGCCTACTCAGAAGTGGTCTCTGCCTAACATACAAAGCTATGTCAAACCCAGAGCTGTTGGACATATTCCACTTAAAGAAATCCCAATTCTTCTGAGCTACATGCAAAGCTCCTCATTAGCACTCTTCAAGAAAAATCTTGATGATTGGATGGGAAATAGGAAATTAACTCCGGGGATCACCTCTGTGGCTCTGCTCGATAGTGGCACAGGAAAATAATTTTCTTGGGTGGCAAAAGCCAGGGTACCTTTTTGGCTGGGCTAGCCTAGTACCTACCTATGAACCTATGAACAAAAATATAATCTTTTTAATTATAGATGTTGTCGACCTTTTTTCTAGCATACCCAAGGAAGAAGGGATGACTAGATTTCGCAACAGTATTCAGAAATATTCACAGTTTACCTGGGAGAAAGTGGCACTTATATTAGAATTCATGGACATTGTTTTAAATTATAATTTTATATATATTGAAGGTGAACATTACAGGCAAACAAGAGGGGTAGCTATGGGGGCAGCATGTGCCCCCATATATGCCAACCTTGTCCTACTTAACTGGGAAGAGGAACATATTTTCAATCACATATTGTTTAAACATGTAAGCTGTTATGTGCGCTTTTTGGATGATATTTTTATATTTTGGAATGACACTATGGATAATATTGAAATTTTTATGCATGACATTAAAGCAGCCAGTAAATGCTTCAAATTTACACAGTGTCAGTAGAACAGGTATTTCATATTTCGACACTTATATAAGCAGTACTTCAGAAGGTTTTAATTCTAGGATGTACAGGAAAGAGACTTTCAGCAATTCCTATCTTGAATTTTCTAGTAGCCACCCTATGAGTCAGAAATGAAGCATACTTAAAGGCCAGTGCATTCGAGCTGCCCAAATGACCTCTAACTATTTAGAGATGGTTGAAGAGTTGGAAACTATAGGGGAGATGTTTAGAAATCGAGGGTACCCCAATAAATGAATAGTGGACACTTGCAATTATGTACGGCAGGAGTGGGGAAATAAATATAAACCCCTTTTAGGAGTAGGAATTGGGCTAGACAAGGAAGCACGGGCATGTATTATAAGTAAGGATGGTTCCAGTAACAACAATTTTAGGAGAGCCTGTATTCTAAAATACGGTCCCCATACAAAAGATATACAGAACATCATAGGAAGTAATTGGAACATTTTAGATTGTGACAAAGTTGTTCAAGAAAAAGTAGGTGACCAACCACGGTTTGTGTTCAAGACTGGTATTAATTTAAAAGGTATACTGGAAGTTGGAAAGGTCAATAACAACATGTCAGTAACTCAGGGTGGTACAAAAAAGTGTGGACAGTGCAATCAATGTTTTGTCATAATGGAAGAAAACACATTAGTACTGGGTGATGCCAATGGTACATTGGTTAGATTTAGAAAAGGAAACTGTAGAACCAAACATGTGATATACTTGGTCAAATGTGATAAATGTCCATGCTACTATGTAGGGAAAACTGACAGGTGTCTTAGAAATCGAATCTACGACCATTACTGTAGTATTAGGAAGAACGACACAAATAATGCACTTTATCAACATGTGATACATTCAAATTTGCCATATTAGAACAGATTAAGGCTAACTCCAGGGGAAGGAATGTTAGGATCAAGTTAGGGGAGAGGGAGATAAAATGGCAAATTTTGTTAAATGCTACAGAGCATTCGGGCATTAATGATAGTATCACAATAAAGCCTATACTTGAAGCCAAAGCACAATATATTAAATGAATTGAAGTTATTATTCATTCATTTACTATCCAACTCCCATTCAAGTGTTCTGTTTTTCGTTTAATTTTAAATTCTAGTTTTAAATAATATTTTAAAATATAATATATAACGTGTATTCAGTAACCGTATTTTAATGAGTTATTTTTACACAATTGATTCTGTGTTTTGATTGATTGTATGCATATATTTAAACCAGCTGATATTACTGTTTGATGTTCTGATGAAGTCTACTAACAGTAGATGAAAGTGCTCAACTGATTTTAACTTTTGTTATTACAAATAAAAGGTTCTATCTACATTTGGTGTCCTAATCAAGCATGTTTTGGGACTGTGATACTGCTTTACAGCGATAGTTTTGGTTGTTTCATTTTTGGAGTTATTTCGCTGTATTGTTCCATTTTTATTTTGAACTTTCAGGATTTTGGTCTTCAGGATTTTTGGCTTTCAGGATTCTGTAGCACTCCCATAGCAGGTTATATGTAATGGGGTTACTTTTTAACCTTTTAGTTCCCCCCACTAAAAACAATGGGACACGAAATAGGTAGAGGTATGATTTTTCCCATTTTAGTGAAATCATTTTTGAGAGCTTTTACCAACACTCACAATGGTCGTCATAGTAACTGTTAATGATGTACAGTGCTCAAAGTATCTCCATGTAATATTTAATGTTAGTAGAAGAACTCTGGTAAACCATGTTCTCCTTAGACAATTTTTTTTCCCAAGAGCTATGAGCTGCTTGTGCAATTTTTAAAGTAAGAGCACTGGCTAATTGGATTGACTCACATTTTCCGTATGAGAGGTTGTGAAGATTGGGTAAAGATAGATGAAGGCCACCACCACAATAAACAGAACATGCTGGAGGGATAGATTTCTGTCCCAGAGACTTGCCATACCCTGGAACAAACTACCTATCTATATCAAACAAAGCTCCTCATTAGCACTCTTCAAGATAAATCTTGATGATTGGATGGGAGATAGGAAATTCACCCCTGGGATAATTTCTGTGACTCTGCTTCACAGGGAAATAATTTTCTTGGATGACAAAAGCCAGGGTACTGTTTGGCTAGGCTTATATAGGCCCTAGGGCTGATAGCCTAGTACCTACCTATGAACCAATGCACCTATCTGTAAATATTAATGTAAACCACAGGCTTGTTGTCTTAAGTGGTAAAAATAGTGTTACATGTGGAACTGGAAAAAAATCTAACAACAGTGCACTCTACTGACCAAGTAAAGCATGTTGTGCCCCTTTGATGTAAACACGGCTCCGGCCAGTCTAGATGAAGGAATTCTTGCTATTGTTTTAAGGCCAGAGTTAGGGCAGCCATGGTGGTGCAGTGGTTAGCGTTGCCACCTCACAGCAAGAGGTTCTCTGGTTCAATCCTCAGCTGGTGTGCCTTCTGTGTGGAATCTGTATGTCCTCCCTGTGGTCACGTGGGTTTCCTCTGGGTGCTCTGGTTTCCTCCCACATCCCAAAGACATGCTGCAGGTGGATTGGACACACTAAATTGTCCCTAGGCATGAGTGCGTGCATGTCTGCACCTTCTGTGGAAGGTTGGGCACCGGGCTAGCAACTCGACACCATAAAACTCCACTGCCAATCATGAGCGGACAGTGATCCATTGTGGTGACACCTAACCAGGAAAAGCCGAAAGAAGAAGAAGTTTTAAGGCTAGAGTTAATGGCCAGAATTTGCATGCATAAATGCCCTTTATTGCTCTGGTTTTTGCCCAGAGATGAAGAATGTAAATGTAGTTTCTGTTAGCCTGGGAACCCAGGGAAGTGTGAAAAACTATGTAATGTAACCCAGGGAAGTGTGAAGAATGATGTAATGTGAACCAGAAATGTGATTTTAAAAACAGAGAGAATCAGAGAGCATTAAGCATTTTGTCTTGACCATCCAACTCTCCAGCACTGTCTTGCTCTATATGTAAGTTTATCTTAGACTTGTGTTTTCTCTTAGAAATAGCTAGAAACTAGAAAGATTAGACTAAGTGTTTTTCTGTGATGTCAGAACTGAACTACTGAATTAATTTTAGTATTTCTCTGTGATCTCAGAACTCTTGACTAGCACTGTGTAGTAAAAAGTATTGTCTTTTGTTTTGACTATTTGTTATTAAATATTTTTAAACCCTTTCAACTGTGGCTGTTTTTGTAGAGATAATTTAAGCTCTTTAGAGTACTTGCATGCCTTTGGTAAAATTGTACAAAGCCACTTCAATAGCTTTAGCCCTGGACTATTCTACCAATTGGATAATAATATTGCACAGTAATAATTGGACACCCTTTCAAGGGCCTTTGAGTAGCTGATAAATATTAGTGGGTGGTGGTGTCAGCTGGTACTACCGTATAGTCTGGGAAAAAGGGGCACAGCTGGAGAACCTGTACCAGCCTTCCCCAGGAGTGTCTGTGTGGTTGTATAAACTCTTCTCAAAGTGTGTGTGTGTCAGCTACTTGGGCAGGGACACGAAGCACTGGTTGGACAAAGAGGGTGCTGGAGGTTTTAGCTTGCCCACTAGGCTGAGATCTAGACCCTATAGCTGTGCTATTGGGGAGTCTTATTGGGGACCTGGAGAGCAAGGGAGCGACCAGCCTCGGACTGACTGTGATCTCTGTGTGCTCTTAAGGAAAATTGCACTTTACTGTGTGTATTTGTTATCCGTTCCTCCTGTATGAGATGCCCCTCAGTGGTGTTAGTGGTGAGGATTGAGGCTCCATGATTGCTGGGCCAGGGCACGGGCATCATAAAAGTAAAGTAAAGCCTGGTCTTCTGCCTGGCAATTTGAATGAAAACTTGCCATTAGGTAGCCTGGCTGTACACAGGACACTAGAGCAATATCTTACTGAAGAGGCAGCTTTGTAACCATTTGCCCTTTTCTGGAAGGTGAGTGTTTCGTATTTAAGGCAGTCCATATTTGTAAAGCGTTATTCCTTTTTATCTGTATTTTTATTTATAGCTGTCACTCTCTTACTTATAGAACTGGGGACTGATTCAGAAATCGGGGACCATACTTCTCAATGTCTTAGCACAAAAAATCTGGACAAAGCCTAAAAGAAGGGAAGAACAAAAAAGAAGCATAGGTACGGATGTTTTGTTTGTAAGTGTTTACCAACTGCTCCTGACTGTAAAACTTTGCTTTTTACAATGATCATTGATTGTGGTTACTATAGCAATGGACTACAATGAATGATCATTCTAAAAACTAAAAAAGTGTTACTATATGGAGCAGTTAAAAAGCAGGAGGAAGTCAGTGCCATACCTCTTAGCTTCTTAGAGCAAAAATCTGGACAAAGGCTAAAATAATGGGGGCAACAAAAAAGACAAAATAGGGACATTTTTAAATATTGCTCTTATAAACTTAGAAAGTTGCTGAAATAACAAGAGTCCTGTTAAGTTGCACTTTCCATACAATATGAAATTTGAAACAAAGATGCATGTCATCACATACTGGCTCGTGGCTTCAAAACAAACTGCAGAAGGGAAGCACAAAGAATGAGTCTTCTTAACAGCAAAAGTTTCATATAACCATCATTTATAAGTAAAACTGCATGCACTTGTAAGTGCTTAAGAACTGCTTGTTGCAATAAATCTAAATTTTTTAAAACAGTCATTCACTGCGGTTCATAAAGAATACATATCAGCAAATAAATTAACAAATTAAAAAAACACAGTAAGACAACCCAGGATACTCAGGAAAAGACAGATTGACCAGCTGTTCAGTTATTACCCATGCAGAGACAACGGGAGCAAAGGTGCAGAAAAGTTGGAATTGGAAGCCTAATTGAAAAGTGATAGGAACGTAAAAACAAAATGTAGTTGATACTGGGAGCCAAAACAGGACTGGAATTTAAGATATACAGGATATATACAAAAAAATGACACTATGGGTGAGAATGTGAGTGATGTGGTAAAGTGGGTATTGCTTTGGTCAGCAGTAGTTTGGACCTGAATTTTAAACACTGGGATTGTGTCTTAAGGATTTCTTTTTGTCCCTCTAACATGACATCAGGAAGGTGAAGCCACTGACTGTAAAACAAAATAATGCTAGCCATGGCAGCCTCCTGCAGATCATTTTGGGGAATAAAAAATTAAAAAATAACAGTAATCATTTACTTTGATACACATTTACTTTGATGCACTGGCATTACCAATGCAGAAAACTTCAAGATTTGCTGAAAATATATGATCTTCATTCATTCCTTACTGATGGGTTATTGGTTCCATCCTCGGAACCGAGCCGGCCATATATCAAGCTCGCATCAGCCAAAAACTCTTGAGCCAAGATCCTACCCAGAATGCTCTGCTCCCTCTTACCTCAGATCTCGTTTGCCGCATTGCTGTACAGCTGTGTCTAGCCACTCTCTCTCAGCTAAGTGAATACTTTTTTTTCAAAGTTTATACATCGTTTCAACTTTAAAGTTTTTCTATCAGTTACTTGTATTATTCTAGTACCCTGTCGTATCCTTAAGACTCTCTCCCTTTAGTCTTTTTCCCTTTATTACCCTTTTCTTATCTTTGTGGTAATTCTTCATTACCATCATTGGTAATCCTTTTTTCTTTTCCCCTTTTGGGTAGCCTTTCTTCCTCTTCTTGATACTGTTGTTCTTCCACATCATTATGTCAGATAAGAAAAGTAGTGTTGGTTTTAAACAGTGTAAGGATTGCAGCCATAAGTTACCACTTTCTGATGGCCATGACTTTTGTGTCCTATTGTTTGAATGTCTCCCACCTTACAGTGGATCCCCTGTGTGGGATTTGTAGAAATTTTTTGACCAGGACTATTAACGAGAGAAAGAACAAGTTAATCCTGAAAAGTCTTCTCAAATCTCCTTTCTGTAAAGCTATATCTGGGTTGGAGGGCTCACCCCTCCTGCTAAACCCTGTAAGAGGCATTCTTCCTCTTCTTCATTGAGGTTGCTCACTTCATCTCCCTCTGGAGATGACAGAGTGTCAACTCATAAGAAAGTAAAAATTACTACTTCGGTGCTGCCACCTGTGACCCTTTCTTCTCCAGGCATGGCACCACTCCAGTTGATTATTGCTCCAGCCATGTCCTCCTTATTGACACCAGCACTGGAGTTCTCAGTGCAGACATTTATGGCTCCAACAGTTCTGTTGCAGCCCTTACCGGCAACGCCTATGAAGGTACAGTCTCCTTCGGCACCATTGGTACAATCCCCTCCAGCCATGAGTATGATGATAGTGTCCTCCACGGTGCAGGCACTTTTGGCACTGACATGCTCTTTGGTGCAGACCTTTTCGGCACCGTCATTGTTACCAGTGCAGACACCTCCCTCAATGGCACCTTAACCATTGGTGCAGACACTTGCTTTTACGGTACAGACACCTTCGACTTCTATGGCGTTGACTTTGTCGGTGCAGACTACTTCGACACATTTTCTTTGATGCAGACATCCTCAGTTCTGGGCTCTGCACCTCTCAAGTTAGCAAGGACCAAGTACTCTCCTTCCTTGGATCCAGTCATTGACAGCCAGTATAGTCCTTTTCTAGAAAGGCCAGAATCACTGTCAGGTATCTCTATGAGGTTGACCAGGAGCCTCTCTGAACAAGATGTTTTGCAACTTGTTGACCAGTTGCATGTGGCCAGAGGTCTTTCTCAACTATTGAAACCCACATTCCCTCCTTCAGGTGAACTTATTTTTCCTCAAACTCTAACATACACTCCTCCTTTGACTTCCACCCATGTATCGAAGCCCATTACTCCGACAGCAGCCCCCCCCCTCCGACCCCAATAGTGGGTCTCACTTTGGAGCTGGAGTCGTCCTTGTGTCCCTCGGTGCACTAGGCATCGAGCTCTTCTCAGGCCAGTGGCTGTGCTGTGGGGGAGGGCATTCTTGGTTCCACGTCGATTTTTTATATGGCACCCTCCAGGAATCTTCCCTCTCTCATGCTTAACAGTCCTCTTGAGACTCCTGGTCTGGGGGTCAGCTCGTTGGGGAGGGATGTGATCCCAGTTATGAGGTTGTTGTGCTCGGTTCTGGGCTCCCATGCCTCCTTGGGCAGTCCGGCCTTCCAGGCCATGGAGAGGGTGCTTGCCTCCGCTGGCAAACCCCACATGTCAAAAGTCCTGTCCTCCCTCTGTGCCGCACCTCTCACAAGCCACAATTGCTGGACATTGGGCACAAGAGTCTCAGGTTTCTCCCACTCAGGAGACCCCCTCAGTAGACCCCCCTCTTTGCAGTCTTCCCCAGAACCTCCCACTGAGGAAGTACCCTGCAAGGCTTCGTGCAAGAGGAAGCACATGGACTCCACTGAGGAGTCTTTGACCAAAGACATAGATTTTGCAGATGGGAAAGGGTCCCCACAGTCACCATCTGATGAGGTTTCCTTTGGTGACATCCTCTAGATCCTTAGAGAGAGGGGTGACTGGAAGTACTCTAGCCCTTCCTCAGAGGAATCGGTATTCCTGCAGGCCTTTTGTGCCAGGCCCCTACCTCCTGGGTTACCCCGCCAGCTAATGAGCTTGTCCACCCTGGAAGCGATACCGTGGAGACCTGATAAAATCTTATCTCCCCCAGCTGAGCATCCCCATTGGTCAAGAGGTCTTCCAGTAGATGCCATGGTGGTGGCACTTGCAACCAAGAAAGACTTGGCAGAAGAGAGACAAACAGTCCATCCACCCAACAAGGAGTCCCAGGCAATAGACAGACTAGGAAAGCATATGTTTGCTTCATTTACTTTCGCCATAAGGTCTTTGAACTATTTGGCACACTTTACAAGGCTTCAGAGGGGATCTTATCAACCAACTCTCTGAAACCTTGGCAGGAGCTGTTTCTGATGAGGTCCATGACAATGTAGCTTGTCAGATAGCCACCCTAGAGTCCATTTTCAATTCTTCCATGCATCTTATTTCTCACGCAACGGAAGGAGCGGCTAGAGTGGCAGGTGCAGGTATAGTCACCAGACGACATGCCTGGATGCGCCTTTGTGACTTTGCGGACTCCTTTAAGGCTTCCTTCATGAATGCCCCCATCGAGGCCACTTCTTTGTTTAGCCCTAAAGTTAAAGATACACTGGCAAGGTGTGAGCAAGATGGCAAGACCCTATCTGCCATTGGTGTCAGACACTCAACTCCTCAACGATTCTACTCCAGAAATCAGAGGAGCGGGAAGATGTGGCATAGGAAATCACAGGGCTCTTTCCGTGATGCAAGTGCCGAGTTCTCTCCTAGAGGCAGGTGGGGAAACTCCAACAGGAGATGCCCTTTTTGGGGCAGAGGAGGTCCATGAAACCGGGGTTCCAGAGATTCTTTCTCTGGCCAACCCTATCAGCACTCCTGAAGCGTTGCCTGGCTGCTCACCTCTGGAAGTGGTCAGAGTTGTTTTTCCTTGTACCCCACTGCCTAGTAAAACATAATCACTGACTCTTGGGTACAACGGATAATATCCAGAGACTATTGCATCCCCTTCCATCTTTGCCCAACCTTATCCAGAGAATTACCCGACATTCCACCAGTCAAAGGGAAGCAGCAGCACATGAAATCCAAAAGCTGCTACAAAAAAGAGTCATCCAAATGGTCCACCCAGACCAGATAGGATCCAGTTTTTACTCAAGGTTCTTTTTAGTGCCAAAAAAGACAGGAGACTGGAGACCAATTCTGGATCTCAGCACACTGAGCAAATTTTTAAAAACAGAGAAATTCCGGATGGTCATGGTTCAGTCTATCCTTCCTCTTCTGGAAGAAGATGATTGGATGTTCCCTGTAGATCTTCAAGATGTGTGCATTACCACATAAAAATGGACAAATGCTCAAAAAGATACCTCTGCTTCTGTATAGGAGCCAGTCACTACCAATTTTGAGCACTGTCATTCAGTCTCTCTACAGCCCCCAGAATGTTCACCAAATGCATGGGAGTGGTTATCGCTCACTTGCAACTTCAAGGATTCCAGGTGTTTCCATATCTAGATAACTGGTTTCTCATCACCCCCACTAAGCATCTACTGGAAGAAACCCTGCACTACACTCTCCTCACAGCACAACATCTGGGAATCACTATAAACTGGGAGAAGTCTAACACGACCCCAGCTTAGTCTTTAGAATTCATTGGGGTACTGTTGGATATGAGGAATTGCACAGCATCTCTTCCGATCCACAGGCTTCAAAGAATAAGGCAACAGGTTCAGCCGCTGCTCTGTCATCACAAATCTCCCGCTCGATCTATACTCCAACTGTTGGGGTCAATGGCAGCCTCGATCACCATTGTTCCTCTAGCCAGATTCCACATGAGGCTTCTTCAGTGGTCACTTCTCACTGAGTGGTACCTTCCACAACATCCTTTGTCTTTTCAGATAAGTGTAACTCAGATATGCAAGCAAGATGTAATCTGGTGGACGTCTCAAAATCCCCAACAGTGGTCTCGCTCCTTCAGCCCCCATCAGCTGAAAATCACAGTGACCACGGATGCCTCCCTGATGAGGTGGGGGGGCTATGTCAGGGAAACTCGGTCCAAGGCATCTGGTTGGAGACAGAGGCCCCATTGCATATCAATGTCCTGGAACTGAGGGTGGTGCTGCTAGCATTACAAGCATTCCAATCCATCATTCCATCAGGGACTACTGTGATCCAATCAGACAATATGTCAGTGGTCTGGTACATCAACAAGCAAGAGGGCACCAGATCTTATCTGTTATGCCAAGAGGCCTTGATAATATGGCAATGGGTGATAGCTTCTAACCACTTTCTAATTGCAATGCACATTCCCAGGAGCTCCAACGTGATAGCGGACAAATTGAGCAAGTGCATTCTACAACCTCACGAGTGGCCCCTGAAGCCTGTGATAGCGGCAAAAATCTTCAACCGCTGGGGCCAGCCTTGCTGTGACCTATTCACCTCCCCAACCAACTACAAGTGCAGCAACTATTTTGCCCTGACCCCCCCCCCCCGGAGACAGTCACTGAGATGTTCTAGTCCACATCCATATTGGCCTCGGCAAGTCTGGTTCCCCTTCCTTTGGCCTCACCTGCTAGATCAACCGTGGATCCTCAATCCATCCCCAACATTGATCTCCCATCCACAGGGTCTGACTCATCCCAATCTAACTACCCTTAAGTTGGCAGCTTGATTTCTCCACTTCCAATGATTGCCAGGCAGGAAACCTCTCATCCCCAGTGCGCAGTATTCTTATTGCATCTCATAAATCATCCACCAGACTAATCTATCTCAATAAATGGAAAAGGTTTTCTTTGGGCAGTGGATAAACAATTAGACCCCTTGTCAGCCCCAGTTTTGGTGGTTTTGGATTACTTATCACATTTTTTCCACTTTGGGATGTCTGCCTCTGCTGTTCTTGTACATTTAGCTGCCATTTCAAATTTCCACGTTGGTTTTCAGGATTCTTCGGTCATGTCACATAGACTCTGTAAAACTTTGTTGAAGGGGGTTCTTCACCTAAAACCTCCCTTTAGAGAACCAGTACAACCTTGGGATTTGGCCTTGGTCCTGCAAGCCCTAACAACTTTCCCCTTTGAACCTGCATCAACATGTGATTTAAAATAGCTCTTGTGGAAAACTTTGTTTCTGATTGCAATCACTTCAGCCAGACGATTGTCAGAACTTCATGCCTTATGCACCAAACCTCCCTATCTTATCTTCCATAAGGATAGAGTATCACTGAGAAGTAATTCTTCCTTTTTACCAAAAGTGGTGTCAGAGTGGTCTAGCAACCAGTCTATTGACCTTCCAGTATTTTTTCCTAACCACTCTAACAAGGGAGAGTACTGCCTGCACTCCATGGATGTTCATATGCAAATACAATTTTATCTGGACAGAACAAAATCTACCCGTAAATCAGACCAACTATTTCTGGCTTTTTCTGCATGAAGACTAGGTCATCCTGTCTCAAAAGTTACATTGGCTTCATGGCTGAGAAATTGCATTACCTTTATCTACAACAAGAACAATGTCACCTTGCCTCACAGAGTGAAAGCACATTCTACAAGGTCTATGACAACTTCAGCAGCTTTCCATGCTAAGGCTTCCCTCAATGATATTTGCTCAGCTGTGACTTGGGCCAAACCTCATACCTTTATTCTTCATTACAAATTGGATTTTGCCTCCAGAGGTAGAGCTTCTTTTGGCTCCATGGTGCTCAGGAATGTCCTTCCATGAGGGCCACCCAGGGATGCAGGTAGCTGGGGACTCTGTCCCATCAGTAAGGAATGAAGGAAGATTAACAACATCAGATAAAGAAGTTATGTCTTACCATAATGTTCCATCTGTGTTGTTGATCTTTGTTCATTCATTGCTCCCTGCCCTCCGTCCCCCTCAGGAGGTTCCTGGTTGATCTCATATACTCCTTTATTGTAGGTCTGTTATGACCAGAGGTAGCCTCTACTTTTGTCTATCAACTTGCAAACTTGATCTAAGGTAACAGGGAGCAGAGCATTCTGGGTTGACCTTGGCTCGAGAGTTTTTGGAAGATGCGAGGTTGATGTATGGCCAGCTCAGTTCCAAGGCTGGAACCGATAACCCATCAGTAATGAATGAATGAAGATCAACAACACAGATGGAACGTTATGGTAAGACATAACTTTTTTTTTTTTATTTTTTTCAGTTTTTGGGTGCGGTTCTCCTTTAACGTAATTTGCTCCTATCCTTTTCTAAAGATCCCACTTCCAGTTGTTTTATCTCTGTTAGCATATTCACAACCTCTAGTACAGTTAATTTAGACTTTCAGTTCCATTTTCTAATTATTGCTTTTTTGGTAGCCACCAGAATTAAACTTGACAAGGCCTTACTATGTCTAGGCAATTCTGATTTTGTAACACAGCTCAAAAAAGTAATTTCCTACGTTACACCAATTTTCTCACCCAGTATTTCTGATAGAGAAGTCTGCAGGGAATTTTTAAAATCTGCAAAGTCATTACACTCCCCAAAAATATGTTCCCATTTGCATCTTTCGGCCTATTCTCATGTGACTAGATCCAGTCTGTGAGGAAACTTGTGGTAATTGTCTCCAGCCAATGACAAAAGTAGGAGAACCATTGGTGCTTGGGCCAGGAGATATTCACCACAGTGATCTTGGGGGACTCCTTCTGAGTCTACATAATAACCCTGAATATCTGTGGAAAGGGTGGAAAAGCATACAGGAATGTTCCTGTACATGGAAATGAAAAGTCATCTGTCTTTGAGGCCTTCTTGCATGATGTCCTGGAGTAGAATTTTGCCAACTGATTATTCATAGAGAAGGCAAAAAGGCCTATTTGAGAAACTCCGCACAGCTGGAACAGATCTTGGAATACCCCTGATCTAGTTTCCATTTATGAGAGTCTGAATTTGTCCTGCTCAGCTTTTCTGACACACAATTTTGCTCTGATATAATGTAGGACGTAGAGTGAGATTCTGCTGTAAAGCTACATCCCGTGTTAACATGGCTAGTCTGCATAGGGGAGTGTTTATGTACCACATCACTGTGGCATTGTCCATAAGAATTTAAAGTGGTCCGGGGGGGTTATAGCCTGCAATGTGCTATAACTGGAGCTAGACACTTTGTGAAAACTCTCAAGAATAAGGCAGAGAATGGCTAATATGATCTAAACACCTGAAACCTTAAGAAATGTGATGCATTAATGGATAGGAATGTGATGAAAAGCATATTTTAAATCTAAGGTTACCAAAAAAATCTCAGTGGGGAGAAAGGACAAGAGACTGTGTTGTGATCTTGAACATGGGCACTATCACAAATTGGTTTAAGAAAAAAGGTCCATAACTGATCTCCAGGCATTTTCTTTCTTTGGCATCAGAAACCTTCTTAAATGCAAACCTCATCATCACTGAAAAAGAGGAACTGTTTCTATTGCCCCCCACCTCTCGATAAAGCATGTGCTGTAGGACAGGAGGGAACAGAAGGGTTTGGTCTGGAGGATGTGGAATAATTCCCTGCAAAGGAAGAATCACTTGCCACTGCCATCTGTTCACCTGCTGAATCAGTCTCAGAACCATTTGTCTGAAACAGCCTGTTGCCAAAGAGAAATGGAGATTCAGACTTTCTGGAAGGGATAAGAGATTGTCAAGGTGGAAGGGAGGACAAGGCCCCTTACATAGTTATTCTGACTTATTTGATTGTCCTTTGTTCTGGGAGGCAGGCTTCTTGCTTTCCTTTAGGGAACCTCCCGGCTATTGTTTTTAATGTCTGGTTACCAGTATATTGCTTGGCAAGGGACCAAAGATTCCTTGAAAAATTTAGAGAAGGGTGGATAAAAAAAAACTGAGATATTCCCTGTATCAGCTTAACCATCTCATTATATTTTGGTAACCTTTGTAGCAGTGTGACAAAACCTCTATCCAAGGATGAATTTAAAATCTCATTTTTACATTCTCTAGGAGGATCTGAGAATGAAGCCATGCACACTTTCTCAACACAGTATAAGAGGGTTGTCAAAGGCACTGTCAATCTGTGCGTGTGTGTGTGTGTGTGTGTGTGTGTGTGTGTGTGTGTGTGTGTGTGTGTGTGTGTGTATGTGTAAGAAAATGTCACCAATTTTTGTATGTAGACAAACACGTTATTACCAGGCATTTGATACAATTTCCCACTCAGGTATTATAGAAACCCCTACATTACTTGATGGATAGCCAACTGGCTCACCAACAGTACACATACTGTCAAAGTGGGTGACTTCACATCTAGAAAAAGATCAGTCACAAGTGGCATGCCATAGGATTTTGTGCTGGGCTCCTTACTGTTCAGAATTTATTCTCAGAAGTCAGGGCAAAGTTGGATGGCCTGTGGATGACCAAGTTCACTGACGACTGCAAATTGGGAGCAATCACTGAGTACCCCAAAAATGTTAATATACTGCAGGCAGGGTTAACATAGAGAAATTAATTGTGCCAAAGCCACTGATTAAAGGTAAATGCAAAAAAATGCATTACTATTCCCTTTGGAAAGCTGTCATCCCTGCTAATTACATTATAGACAGCACCCCCCCCAAGTGTAGACACAGTGGTACGTGATCTGGGTACTCAGGTTGATAGCAATTTGAAATTTGACTATCACACATCCACAGTAGTAAAGAAATCCTTCTGTGTGGCACATCTTATAAGTAAAGGCATCACATCTAGATCTAAGGATGTTATAATTCCATTATACTCGGCCCTCATTAGACAAATAACTAAGTATAATGCTCCTTTTTGCATGTACCTCAACAAAAACATGCAACAATTGGAGATACCACAGAGGTATCTCACCAAGAAATTACAGGGTAGACAAAACAAGTCTTATGCAGAAAGACTGAAAGCCCTGTCACTGTATTCTGTCTCCTACAGGTTACTAAGGGGTGACCTGTGCCAGGCTTACAGGGAAGTCTCTGACCCAGCCCTGATGGAAATGCTATACAATCGTAAATCAAACTGTAAGAGGGTCACTCACTCCAGGGATGTTAATCTAGCCTCTGACATGAACAAGTCATACTGGAGAAATAGATACATCCCCCAGAGACTGCCACTTCTGTGGAACAAGCTTCCAGTTGATGTACAACAGAGCTCCTCCCTGACTCTCTTCAAACTCAACCTAGATGAATGGATGGGTGACCAAACATTCACTCCTGAGGTGGCACCATTGTCACTGCTGGACAAAGGAAGACCGTATTATCTACCATAGATCCTTACCTCTGTGAACTTCACTCACCTAACCACAGACAATTGGGGCATGGTCGGCCTTAGGCATAGGCGAACTAGGCGACTGCCTAGGGTGCCATAAAAGCCAGCCTCTTAAAGGGTGCAGTTTTTATTTATGTGTGTATTTACTGTAATTAACAAAGTTTGTGCTCTTCTCTGCACCCTGTTGAAGTGTAATCAGAAGCCGGAACCATGGGGGAGGGGGGGTGAGTGCCCTCCCACTTACAGCTGCAGGTTGGCCAGGACAGTCAAAAAAACCCCAAAAAACTTTACTTCACAGTACGAGAGTCTGCTGTAAGGAGGAATATGAACGTGCGTGCATCACAACACGTTTGGGCATTTGGTTCTGTTCCCCTCCTTCTCTCCACTTGGTTTGAGAAAAGTAAGCTTTTTATTATTTTATTGAAAAGGAGTTATGATGAAGTTGTTGCAGGGTCAGTTGATCCCTGTACTTGGAATAGTACTTCTGTTCCATCTGACTTGTGAAAGTCATTCTCATGATTCAGTGATTCTTCTTTATTGTCACTGAGGACACCCACCCCCCCCCCAAAAAAAAAAAAAAAAAAAAAAAAAAAAGCTTTTCAGATACATGTCATTGTTAAAAGAGTGGCTACCTAATTTACCTTTTGCTATACTTTAGCTGTAGTCCTAGAAATCTCTTCTTGTTCCCAACATAATTGCCTTGCCTAGATATTAGACTGCTTATTAGACTGTTATAAGCTCATTTACGGCCATCTGCTTTGCTTGTGACTGTACTTTTGGCAAACGTAGGGCATATACTAAAGCACGTAGGCTAAGATATCTTTTCAGTTCTCATTTTTTAGTCATAATTACATACTGATTCCTAGCTGAATGTATTGCTATTTACCTCTTGTACTATTTTTACACTTTTTTTTTTAATTTTTCTTTTGCAATGCCACCTCCATATTTTAGTTGTATTATACATTAATACTTCTGATAGGCATGCCTCTCAGAAAAATGAAATATTTGTTAATGCATAAGCTGCAGTTTCTGATTTTTTTCATTGTGTAGATCATTACTCAGTATATATTGATCACTCAGTAACATCTTTTAGTTTTTAAGTTCCTTCAGTTTTTTGATCAGTAGTCATTCACATCCTCTGCATTACTTCTTCCAAATCATCCATCTTAGCAGTGCTTACTCTCCTTTTTAAGTAGGCTTCTTCTCTGTACCGTTATCATTCAGCCAGTCTAGTACAGCAGTAGATTGGCCAGTAATCAGTGGCCCCTGCTTTTCAGTCTGCTGTCCTTCTGTGTTTTTTTTTTCAAATAGCACAGCACAGCTGTCTCAGATGCAGAACAGGCACACCAAAGAGCTGAGCAATGAAGGGAGGCTTTTCCCAGAAGACTGGTGAAAAAGTAGAAATAGCAAACTTTGCTTCAGTCTTCACGAAGGAGGGCATGGGGAGGGTGCCTTTTTGGGATGGATCAAGATAAAATGGGGTGAAAAGTGGACAGTCACCAGGACAGAGTGGAAGGAGATTCAGAGGGAACTGGCTGCCATTAGGAAAGATAAAGCATAAGGGCCAGATGGGCTGCTTCACAAGTCCTTAGAAATCTGACCAGTGTGTTGGTAGACCTGCTGGGGGAAATCTTCATAAGATCAGTGGCTACTGTAGAAGTGCCTAAGGACTACAAGACTACAATTCTGATACCCTTTTGCAAGGGAGGAGTAGAAACAGTCAAATGAACTACAAGCCTGTTAGCTTAACATTGTCATTGAAAGTCTAGGGCAGCCACGGTGGTGCAGCAGTTAGCATTGCCACCTCACAGCAAGAGGTTCTCTGGTTCGATTCTCAGCTGGGGTGCCTTCTGTGTGGAGTCTGCATGTCCTCCCTGTGGTTGCCTGGGTTTCCTCTGGGTGCTCCAGTTTCCTCCCACATCCCAAAGACATGCTGTAGGTAGATTGGACACTCTAAATTGGCCCTAGGTGTGAGTGTGTGCATGTGTGTCCCTTCTGTAGAAGGTTGGGTGCCGGGCTGGCAACTTGACACCGTAAAACTCCACTGCCAATCATGAGCAGACAGGTGATCTGCTGTGGCGACCCCTAACCGGGAAAAGCCGAAAGAAGAAGAAGAATTCATTGAAAGTTCTGGACAGAATCCTGAGGGAAACACTGTTATTAGATTGGTAGTATTTGATAGGACAGTCTCTAAGACAATAGCCAACATGGGTTCATGATCAGAATGAGTCATCAGTCAAAAACAGATCCAATTTTATGATCAAGTTGAAGGTAATTCTGCAGTACCTGTACCTGAACATGACTAAGGTCTTTAACTGTTTCTCACAGAAGGGACTTGTAAGAAAAACTGGAGGGATTAAGAGGTGAGACTAGGACTGAAGAAAAAGACAGATGCATAGTTGGATTGATGGGATATAGAGTATTGTGGTGAAAGGGGCAGTGTCAGGAAAGTGATTAGTAGAGTGCCATAGGGATCTGTCCTGTGTCCAGTACTACTGAGTGTGTTTGTTGCAGACATATCTGAGAAATAGAGAAAAGGATCCGTCACCTTGAAAGAGTTTATTGAAGGATTTGGAAAGAATGAACAAATGAGTAGAAAGGTGGTGGTTGAGGTTCATTGCAAGCAAATGCAAATGACTACACTTATATCACAAAAACATGATGTAAACTGTTAGTGGGGTGAGGGGGCTGATAGCAACAGAGTGGGTAAAGTATCTAAGGCTGTTGATCACACCTGGATTAGAAGGGGTTAAGACAGTAGCAAACTAAATACTGAAGTGTATCTTTAGGGGGCTAGATTCCAGAATCAGAAGTAATGCCTCTACCGTACTGCACCTTGGTCATACAACACATTGAGTACATTGAGTACTGAAGACAGTTCTGGAGGCTGTAAAATGAAAAGGACATCAGGCTGCTAAAAGTAATTCAGAGAAGAGCTACCAGACAGATGAATGAGACAGAAGAGAAGGAATATGCAAGAAGCTGAGCTTTTCTTACCTGAAACCAGAAGAGAGAGTGTGCACAGGACCATATTAGGGAGATGTAAAAGCATCATTCTGAGTAGGAAGACGAGAGGGAGAGGGAATAGGCCACAGACTGTAGGGATTAACTGTTTGGATTTCATAGATATGGTTAGAGACCCATGGAATGGACCTGGAATGTGTGGTGAAAAGGGAATCCAAAAAGACATTCAGGAGGGCATGGAACAAGTGGAAAAAGTGTAAGGGGAAGGTAAGGATGGAAGGGAAACAAAATGTTAAATGCACTTAAAAGGGTAGATTGGATTGATTTATTGCCTCCGTCTGGAAGTGAAATGTAAAGAGCTCTTTCAGTTCAGGCACAATGTACAAATGTTTAGTAGCCTTGATAGCACTGATTTACTTGTACTACAGTTCATTCACACAGTTATGGTTGGAGTACAGCAGAAACTAAATAACCAGATATAATTAAACCATTGCAGTCATCCCCCATCCAAAAAAGCACCAACAGCATTGCAGGAGTATTCCTTATCAATCTGGCAAATTATACATGTGTATAAGATAGACACCACAGAGCAAGACTGCAGTCTCGGTACATACAAAACAGATGCACTGTCTACCAGCTGCATTTTACAAAGTCAGTGTACACTTTACTGCACACATAATACATAGGTGACAGCTGCAAACGAAACTGACATGCTACCTAGCTTTTTAAAATGACAATTAGTACATATGCAGAGGTATAAAGACAGCACGCACACAGTGATGATTATGTACTCCCTGTACTCATCCCTCATCAGGCCAATAATGAAGTACAATGTATCTTCTGGTATGTATCTTTCCGAGCACCTTCAGCAATTGGAGAGACCACAAAGGTTCCTCACAAGAAAAAAAGTCTTCAGCATCTGTATTATGTGGATCATCTGCAATCACTGTCACTTTATTCTGTTTCATACAGACTACTCAGAGGTAGTCTCTGCCTTGCATATAAGGCGATGTCTGACTTTGATTTATTGGAAATGCTGCATATCTGCAAGTCAAATGGTACATGGGTTACTCACTCTAAAGACCTTAACCTGGTATGTGATATTAATAGAACCTGCTGGAGGGAAATATTGGTCTCACAGAGGTTACCACACCTTTGGAACAGACTCCCACTTTATGTCAAACAGAACCCCTCATTGGCCCTCTTCAGACACAGTCTGGACGATTGGATGGGTAACCATAAATTCACCCCAGGAGTTCCAACTGTGTCCCTCTTGGACAGGGGAAATAGGTGCTGATCATGGAAATAAGGGTAGAACTTGGCTAGGCTTGTAAGAGCCCTACTGCTCATACGAAATATTTTTGTCGTGAGACTGTATTGTTTAGCAAATGGCTATCTGTGTTTGTGCATTTTATTTTAATATCTGTAATCATCGCAGAAGTAAATAAGAAAACTGATAGGTTTGAACAGTGTTCACGGTAACTGGGGAGAAATAGCCAAGTAATGGAACACTGGTATGGCTGGGGAGGAGACTGCTACAAGAGGGGCTACTTGGGGGGGGGGCGAAATCTATTTCACTGCCTAGGGCCCCATTTGACTATAATCTGGCTACGATAATAATTTAAAGTATGAGAATAGTTTACATGGCCCCTTTAAATCCCGAAAAAATATTCATTGGTGGCAGCGTCTCCTCCTTTAAGGAGAACCATGAGTGCTTCACATGCATGCATGCTGACGTGAGTAGTGGGTTGTGAAAAATTACTGTTTTCAGAAGTGCGTCTAGGTCCATAAAGGTTTGGAAACCACAGTTCTACACCAACTACCAGACTGCTGACAGAAATGAGTTTGAGTTTCAGTGCATTTTCAGGGTATTAAGAGATTCAGTGCATTTTCAAGGGATTATGAGTTTTAGTTCATTTTCATGAAATTGTGACTTCAAATGAAGAAAGTTTACTGCTTCTCCTGCTAAGTCAGTTTTCAGTATAAAACTAACTGTTTTGTTTATCAAATGATACACTATGTTTTAGAATTTGAAAGCAGTGTTAGTAGCATAATTGGATTCTGCTCCCACACCGTGTAGATGGAGTATTGATAGCGCACTGCCCATTTGATTGCTGATTATTTGATGCATTTTAATAGGATAGGGTTCTACACTCCTAAGTATGTCCTCCTTTGTATTAGATGCCTGGCAACTATGAATTTGTCAGTTTTAGTCATTTCCTATTGCAATATTACCAGTTTACCAATTTTTTAATGTAATATAGGCAATTAATTATTCAAGGGCATGTTAGAAAAATATGCATTAATGTGTGTATTAGTAATATGCTTAGTGCATTCAGAACATGAAAAGGGTTAACACATTTATTCTATTTCATACTGCATAAATCTGTACAAACTGCAGATGCTTTCTGACCTTGTATTGTTAGCTAAAATCTTGCTTGTGCCTTGGAAATTTACTGAGAAGCAGATGATTTCTGCTTGCATTAGGAAAATAATGAATAGAACAATACTGCTTGTATGAAACTTAGACAAGAAGTTCCGCTGTGTTATGAAAACATACACAGCTGTAGAAATAACAGATAATTAGGACAAAGCCTGCTTGAAAATATGAACTGCAATCAGCATTTGCTTGTATCTGTATTAGAAAAGTACCTTGAAAAGTAACAGTGTACAATAGACGCTTGTAAATGAAGTACTGGTCATCAAGGCCAGGTTGTTTTTCTAAAAGTTTCTCACAAATCTGGTCATGTCAGCAGAAAATCTGAAGTAACACCTGCTGTAGTACAATGCTTAAAGTTGTGTTTGATTACGTCAGCTTAGAAGGCCATGTCTTATAAAACAGTATAAGAATGAACATACTTCCTGTTAGTAGTTAGACAAATCCTTCTATTTGCATGCTTTTGTCTCCTTGCTGCAAGTAAATTAAAGTGCCTTAACTGAACCTTACATGTATTGGTCTTTGAAGTTTTTTCCTTTGACAGATTGGTCCTTCGGACCGGAAACCTTCACTTCGCCTCGGATCAGACAGGCCAGGTGGCTTGAAACCGTACGGGTTAGAAACCACATTGGTTCTTCTTATTTGAAAAGTCCTCCGACTGAATTGTCGTACAAAAGAGGCCAGCCACTTTCTGATCTGTGACTGAAGGACGGGTTTACTCGAACGAGGTGATTAATCACGAAGGCTCAGGTAAGGTGAATCCACCTTCTTTTTTCTGTTTTAGATGAGGGACTAGATTTGTATTTATTCTGTTAGAGACTTTGTTTATAAGTCAGGGACAGAAAGATTACTGTCTTGTCATAGATCAGGGAAACAGAGCAGGTAGGCAGTCATTCTGAAGAGACAATAAAAATATATGTGGTACCACGTAAAAATAAGGTGTTATGTAACATTTAAAGGGGTAGAACAAAATGGGTAATAATTGCACAAAAAGGTCCCAAAATCCGCCGTTAACAGAAGATGCAAAATACATGCAGTCACAGCGTGCTGATAATGTTAGATACTACTCAAAATGGGTTAATAGGTATGAATTTGATGGTAAATTAGAAAAATCCTCTCTTGTCAAACTTGTCAAACAGCTTAAAACCAATTCTAAAGGTCGGGTTAAAAAGCAGCGCCAATTAGGAATTCCTGAGGCACACACGTGGCTTGAGGAGGTAAACCGAAGGGAACAAAAGAATAGTAAATCAAAAGCAATGTTTTTGGATAAAGAAGACAATAACTTAGTAATAGCATCGGCCCCTCCACCTCCTTTACCAGAATATGAAGCACGTGAACAAGTTAGTCCACCCCCGCTATATACTGCTGTCATGGTAAATAGAGACACTACAAAAGCAGAACCATTTATTAGAGATCCCGTCGAGACCAGGTCTCGAACACGGGCAGGAAACTCAAAAGGGGACATTGAGTTATATCAAATGGGTAGAAATTCACGATTTATGAGTGAAGAAGAAATATGACCACTTATAGAAGTACCTAATCCTCAGGCAGGACAAGAAGGTCAGAATCCGACTATTCTAGTGTATAGACCCTGGACTCCAGAAGACATCCGGAAAGCCACTGAGGGAATTCCCCATCCAAAAGTTAATTTTAGAAAGTTCTTAGAAGACTTGCAAGGAATGAGGCTAAGTTATAACTTAAACGGAGAAGAGGTAGAAAAGGTAGTTAGACAAATTGTGGGACCAGATTGGCACATGATTAGTGGCGACTGGAATCCCCGTGACGCTGCACTCAGGCCCCTCCCACATAGCAGCGCAGAATTAGACAACAGAGTGAAAGGTCTTACAGACCGCATCTCTGAGAAATGGAAGCCTAGGGCAGACTGGACTTGCATTAATCAATGCATCCAACAGGAAGTTGAAGCTATTGACAGATATTATGCTAGACTACTAGAATGTTTTAATAACCATTGTGGAATGCAAGTTCCTGAAGATCAGACATGAGATTCCCCATATGAGCAGCAGTTAAAGAATGCATTTTTGAAAGGCAGTATTGCATCCATAAGCAGTTTTATTACAAAACACATGGTAGATCATCGTACAAGCAGGTTACAGTCATTACTTGAATATGCTAGACATGCCGAAAGGCATTTTAATAGCAAAAAGAAAAAGAAAGCCCAAGTATTTTCTGTAGAGGATGGAGCAGAAGTTTTTGTAGTACAGTCCGGGAAAAAGGGCAAGAAAAATGCCCAGGGAAACAAACAATCTGATCAATGATCAGAGGACTTTGAAGGGCGAAAGAAAAGGGGTGAATGTTTTAAATGCGGTAAGAAGGGACACTTGGCAAGGGATTGCAGGAAAAACAAGAAAGCAACTACGGAGGACAAGGAGGGTGAGGACTGACTATATGATAGCCAGGAACCACTAGAAGGGGATAACAGAGAAAGGACAGATGAGAATGTGATAGAGGGAGTAGAGAATGTGACAGAAGAAATAGAGGAAGTCACGGATAGTGAAGAAAATGAAATATTGGATTTGGCTTTATTGAGCTTAGAGCTCTATTTAGCAGACACGAAACCAGAAGTTACACTCCTGGTAGAAGGGAGGGAAGTAAAATTCTTGTGTGACTCAGGGGCATCACGGACCCTGATACATCCCTCCAAACAGCCAGAAAATTCAGAGTCACCTGACTACATATTAGTGAAAGCAGCTAATGGACAGCTGTATCGGGAGCCCCTCTCCCATAATATTGCAATAACTGATCCTGTTTCAGGATTGACACAGAAAAGCAAAATTGTTGTTTCTGCAAAATGCCCAGTGAATCTTTTGGGCAGAGACCTTATGCAGCTATTTGGTATAGCAGTAGTCCCGACTATGCAGGGTATGGAAGCACAGCGACAAATTGACACCTTTGCAGTGCAAACGGAGGGTAAGATGTTTTATTTGTACAGCCAAGACTTGGTTACGACTGGTCCAGGGGCAATGACCAAAGAGTTGATGAATGTAGCCATCAGCAAGTTCCCCTCCCTTGACATGGATAAACAACATTTGTTGCACTGTACTCTGTATTATTGTAACACACCAGGACCTGATAAGGAATATGAGCAAGAATTGTTTAGAAATCGTGCAAACAGATTAATATTATGTAATCTGTACTGGGACACAGAAGGGAACAGTATAGCCAACTGTTCATTGCCCCAGGAGTTCTTTGCACTCTATAAATCAAATCGATTACCACATGTTAGTTTAACTAAGAACAAGAATGTGAAATGGGTAGACTTAGGAGAAAAAGTCACGAGATGGGAAAAACAGAGTTAGAACTGTCAGAACAGGCAGTACAAATGCAGAAGCTGAATTGGATAACTCAGACCCACCCAGCTGTACACTTGCAGTCTAGCAAGAGCAGCTGATTAGCACTCCTATTGAAGGAGGAAGAGAATGCCTTACAGAATATACCAGAAATCCTTTGGTCAACAGGAAAGTCAGGTGTAGGACTTATTCATACAGCGGGGCCAGTTACTATCACACCAAAATTAGCATTTAGACCACAAAAAGATAGTATCCCTTAAGAAAGGATGCAGAGGTAGGAATCAAACCTATTATAGCAGCTTTACTTAAGGAAGGGGTGCTGGTGGAATCTCCTGATTCACCATGTAACACGCCCTTATTTCCTGTTAAGAAAGCGAATGGGGAGTGGCGTATGGTCCAAGATTTACAAGCTGTTAATGATGCAGTAATACCAAGGGCACCCACGGTGCCAGACCCACACACCCTGTTGAATGATTTAAAACCTCAACAGAAATATTTTTCTGTGGTAGATATTAGCAATGCGTTCTTCTCGATACCGATACACTCTGACAGCCAATATTGGTTTGCATTCACATTTCAGGGGAAAAGGTATACTTATACGCGACTACCACAGGGATATTGTGAAAGTCCAATAATATTCGCACAAGAAATGGCGGGATTTTCCCCACCAAAAGGTAGCCAAATTTTACTTTATGTTGATGATATCCTGCTGGCAGCCCCCACCCAGCAAGATTGCAAAGAAGATACCATAGCGCTATTACAATTTCTAGCCACTGAAGGACACAAGGTAAACAAGAATAAACTGCAGCTTTGGAAAAAACAAGTTAAATACCTAGGATATATAATATCTAAGGAGGGTAGGACATTAGATGAGGACAGAAAAATAGCAATTTTGCAAGCACCAAAACCCAGTACTAAGAAGGAAATGATGTCCTTCCTGGGTACAACTAACTTTTGCCGGAGCTGGATTCCAAACTATGCCTTGGAATCTGCACCGCTGACTTGCCTGATATATAAAAAGCCTATGGCAGCACAGGATTTGTTACAATGGACACCAGAAGCAGAATCTGCTTTCTGCAAACTGAAACAGTTAATAGCATCCTCGTTAGTTTTGGGATTACCAAACTATCATAAACGTTTTTTCCAAACTGTAGATTGTAAGCAAGGTTATATGACATCAGCGTTAACACAGCAGCATGGGGACAAGCAATGCCCTATTGCTTATTATTCATCACAACTGGACCCAGTGGCACGGTCTTTACCTCACTGTGTACAAGCAGTAGTTGCAGCTGCAATGGCAGTACAGGCTTCGGCCTCAGTAGTGTTGTTCCACCCTCTCACATTGAGAGTGCCTCATGCAGTCGCAATTATTTTACTGCAAGAGAAGGTAGCATATCTTTCCCCTGCTAGGCATCTCTCCTGTATGACTATATTGCTGAGCCAACCTCATATGACAATTGAATGATGTATGACTTTGAACCCTTCTACCTTGCTCCCAACACCTGCAGATGGCACACCACACAGCTGCCTGCAGGTGATTGAGCAAAAGACACTGCCTAGAAAAGACCTTACAGATGTTCCCTTGGATGATGCCGAGGTGACATACTACGTGGATGGCTCGTGCAAAAGGGGTCCTGCAGGATAGAACCTAGTAGGATATTCAGTAGTTTCTGATACTGACATTATAGAAGCGAAATCTTTACCACACGACTTACCTGCACAAGCAGCAGAATTGATTGCCTTGACACGGGCATGTACCTTAGCAAAAGATAAATGTGTGAACATTTTTACTGACAGCCAGTACACTTTTTCTACTGTACATGTTTTTGCGCAACAGTGGAAAAATCGAGGTATGATAACATCTACTGGCAAACCGATCAGTCATGCACAGTTTATTTTAGATCTTTTAGAATCTATTCAGTTACCTCAGAAAGTAGCTATTTGTAAACGAACAGATCATACCAAACAACAGGACAGGATTTCAAAAGCGAGAGCTGATACAGCTGCAAAGCAGACAGCTTCAGAGGTATTTCTTTTGAATGAGGAATTACAACCCTCTGAGATTTTAGACTTAGAAATGTTAAAGACAATGCAGACACTTACTACGCAAGCTGAAAAACAAAGATGGGTAAAACGAGGAGCAATTCTTGAAAAGGGGCTGTACATCTCTAAAGAAGGGAAACCGATATTGTCGTCTAATTTATTTAGATATGCAGCTTTGTTGAGCCATGGGCAGTGCCATGTCTCAACAGGGGGGATGGTACAGCTTGTGAACCAAGTGTTCACGATGTTTGGATTCACAAATTATTCTAAAAAATTCTGTTTGTTATGCCACACCTGTAATAAACATCATGCACAAGGGGCATTAAACCCCAAGCAAGGGAGGTTTCCCTACACCACCATATCCATTCCATACTATCTGTATGGATTTCATAGAATTGAATAAATGTGAAAATAAGAAGTATTGTCTTGTCATTGTAGATATGTTTTCCAGATGGGTGGAAGCCTTTCCGACTAAAAATCCAGATGCTACAACAGTGGCCAAAGTCCTTGTTAAAGAAATCATCCCTAGATTCGGCATTCTGGAAAGGATCTACAGTGACAATGGCACACACTTCGTGAATCAGACCATACAGCAGTTAAGTAAATATTTTTGCAGTTCCCTAAAAAATCTTTGTGCGTATCACCCTCAATCAGCAGGGCTAGTAGAGAGGCATAATGGGATTTTAAAGAGTAAGCTAAGGAAATTAGTAGCAGAAATGCAGAGAAACTGGGTGTACTGTCTGCCCCTGGCACTGTTGAGCATGAGAACTGTTCCGAATGCAAAAGGATTGACTCCTTTTAAGCTCTTTGGAAGGGCTTACTATATACCTCAGTGGAAATCTCTCATGCCCGCAGACCAGGAAGCTGATGGTACTTCAGCAGAGTATATGCGCAAGTTATTAAATTCTAAACATTTGTTACAGTTAAATTCTGTTTCAGATAAAGAACGAACCAGACCGTTAGAAGTGGCAGTGACCCCTGGAGGCTGGATCTGGCTGAAGGTAGTTAAAAAGAAGAACTGGCAACTCCAAAGTGGGAAGGTCCATACCAAGTGCTTTTGTCAACACCCACTGCAGTCAAAATTGCGGAGCGTGCCTCCTGGATCCACCTGACGCACTGTAAATTAGTGAAAAACTTTGAACTGGACAAAAATCTTGTTACATGCCAAAAGTAAAAATGATAGAGTCCAGAAGAGACAGGAATGCAGAACAGCCTTTTCCTCAGAAGTATTGCATAATCATCCTGTTAATTGTACTAATGACAATAATCTTTTTGCTGTGGCCTTTTCTTTTCCCAGCCACACAGACTGAACTGAATAAACATGAAGCGTTACTTATAGACTGGCATCCAAACTTCAACACCTACCAGGCAATTAAACATGTGTATGTTGAGACTTTCAACATTTTGAATTGCTGGATTTGCACAGCTTTGCCGACAGCATACGGGGGGTTATTAATGACTACAGTCCCCCTAGGGGTCAATAAGACCTGGGAGAACTTGATTTATGATACCTCAACCATTACAGCACAAGATAAAATAGCATTGCACTTGTCTGTTCCACAAAAGGGAACTGTGTGTTTTTATAAAAATGATTCTGTTCAGGTGGGTTGGAGCGATTGCAATGTGACTGTTCCTTATAGATGTCACACTAAGGGTAACAAGGTAGATCTTTATTGTAATACAAACTATTATTCATTTCTTGAATTGATGCACAAAACACTTGATGAAGTAAAACATAATTCTGTTCTTTATAAACAACTGTCTATAATTGATGGAAAAATGTTTCATGCAGGGCGAGTGTATATTCATAACAAAGTTACTACTAAAGTAAAGGACTGTTATTTTGTGTGTGGCAGAAAAGCATACAAATGGTTACCTGAGAATTGGTCCGGCAGTTGTTTTTTGGGTTACCTGGTTCCGGCCATACAACATACTGCAGTTTTACCTTTGGAATGTCTGAGAGGTCAACAAGAAACCTGTCAGAAAACCTGTAAATCCAGTAGGGCAAATCAATGCACACTGGAAAAACTATCAAGCTGTGGGCGATGGACTGACACACATGGACTTGAGTGATACTGTTATATCGTGGGCAGGCATATTACCAGCATATGGAGTGATGAAATCAATCTGGGAACTGAGAAAACTGTCTAAACTTCTCGAAGTAATGAATAATGCAACTTTTTCTGGCCTTGAATTGGTGACTGATGAACCGAATGCCATGAAAACTGTAGTGTTACAAAACTGCATGGCTCTTGACTTCACCCTAGCGGTGAAAGGTGGTACTTGCGCTTTAATCCAAGAAGAGTGCTGTTCATATATTCCTGACCATAAACACGAGATAGACAATCACCTTGAGGTAATTCAGCAAGTGTCTGCCATGACCAAACCAGGCCTAAACCCACTGACTGACTTGTTCCAGAAATGGTTTGGGGGGTGGGGTACCATCCTAGTAAACGTCCTGATTGCCATTTGTGTAGGAATGCTCCTATTGGGAGTATGTGTTTGCTGTGGCATCCCCTGTATGAAAAGACTGATAAAAAACTTTATAGATATGTCGGTTTATGAAACCTTATATCAAAGTACTGAGCTTGAAGAACTGTTAAAAGACTGAAAATGCTTTCATAAGTTTAAACTGAATGACTCTCTTAACTGCAAATCCTGAGTGGAAGAGGTTAGGAGAAGAAAACAAACTGTTATTGCTTATTTTGAAAGTAGAATAAAAGTATTAATGGGGGGAAATGTTAGAAAAATATGTATTAATGTGTGTATTAGTAATATGCTTAGTGCATTCAGAACATGAAAAGGGTTAACACATTTATTCTATTTCATACTGCATAAATCTGTACAAACTGCAGATGCTTTCTGACCTTGTATTGTTAGCTAAAATCTTGCTTGTGCCTTGGAAATTTACTGAGAAGCAGATGATTTCTGCTTGCGTTAGGAAAATAATGAATAGAACAATACTGCTTGTATGAAACTTAGACAAGAAGTTCCGCTGTGTTATGAGAACATACACAGCTGTAGAAATAACAGATAATTAGGCCAAAGCCTGCTTGAAAATATGAACTGCAACCAGCATTTGCTTGTATCTGTATTAGAAAAGTACCTTGAAAAGTAACAGTGTACAATAGACACTTGTAAATGAAGTACTGGTCATCAAGGCCAGGTTGTTTTTCTAAAAGTTTCTCACAAATCTAGTCATGTCAGCAGAAAATCTGAAGTAACACCTGCTGTAGTACAATGCTTAAAGTTGTGTTTGATTACGTCAGCTTAGAAGGCCATGTCTTGTAAAACAGTATAAGAGTGAACATACTTCCTGTTAGTAGTTAGACAAATCCTTGTATTTGCATGCTTTTGTCTCCTTGCTGCAAGTAAATTAAAGTGCCTTAACTGAACATTACATATTGGTCTTTGAAGTTTTTTCCTTTGACAGGGCAACAGGCACTGAATTTGTAGATGACACATTGAGATGTAAAATTGTTTGCCAGTGGCAATCTCTTCATTAGTTACAGATTTCTTTAATGTGCAATTGTTCAGATGATTTCTCTTCTGCAGAGATTGTTTGTATTGCATGATATTGATGGAGTGTAATGACAAAAGTGTGAGTTGCCTTTTATGGTTGAAATGTTCTGAAATGGGTAGTTTTGTCATTATTGGTTTATACATTTTGTTTCTTTGCTTATTAAAAGAATGTTTAAAACTACAAATTTAAAACACATTCTAACAAGTGGTGCTATATTACATAAGGAATATAATTTAATGCAACCAAGAAGTTAACTCAAAGAACAAAAACATGTATGCATGGCCATAAAAATGTGTGCAAGGAGTCGG
Organism: Protopterus annectens; assembly: GCF_019279795.1. Taxonomy (NCBI): domain Eukaryota; kingdom Metazoa; phylum Chordata; order Ceratodontiformes; family Protopteridae; genus Protopterus; species Protopterus annectens. Next base: position 1,613,965,187 of record NC_056729.1, on the reverse strand, counting down.
TTTTGAAAACAGCCCAAATGTAAACTTAATCCTCCACTGACCGGATGCATTTTCTATAAATTTGGGTTTTCATGCAGTTTCAGTGGCGGAGAATTGCACCGTTCATGCTAAGGCTGTATTCATTGCGAGATTGTATTGTTTAGCAAATGGCTATCTGTGTTTGTGCTATTCTAGCTTAAGCTTCTATACACAGGGAGGAGAGAGGTTGCTATTTGACTTTCACTGAGCTGTAAGCTTACTCGCCTATCCCAGAGTAAATTAAACTGTTTAGATTAACCTAAGCAACCCCTTAAACCAAGGCACATGGGCTTCTATTTTCTGAAGACATGACTTTTATAGTAAAGTATGTGTGAAGGAGAAACAGATTAAAGCAGGTTTATTAAAGGAAGACGTTGTCCTGTTCGATTCTCAGCTAGAGCGTCTTCTGTGTGAAGACATGCGTGAATGGGCGTACCTTCGTTGAAGGTTGTGCATCAGAGCTGGCAACTCGGCACTTAAAACTCTACTGCCAATCATTAGCGGAACGGAGTTCCGCTGTGGCAACCCCTAACTGGGAAAAGCCGGAAGACACAACAACTTGAAGTTTAAACTACATTACAAGGTATCCTTTCTTCTATGAATTTAAATAATTAAAGGAAATGACTGGAGTGGCTTTCTTGGAGTGAATGACTGGAGTGGCTTTTTTGGGGAGTGACCTACCTGTGGGCATGGCTCGTAGGGGTGTTTCATGAGTATGGTGTGGGTGGGGCTTAAGGGGTGCCGGAGCACTACTTCACCTAGGGCTTAAGGGGCGCCGGAGCACTACTTCACCTAGGGTGCCATATCAGCTAAGGTTGTCCTTGAGGCCAACCCACTTAGGTTTTTAACCTCTGCTCCTTCCTCCCTCCTTGCACTTTACTAAAAAAAAAAAAAAATTGCACTTTATTTTGCTTTCGCCTTCTTAAAACTACTCAATTGTATTTATTACTGTTTGGTAGTAGCCTGATTAAATTATAACTGTTATTCTAAGCCTTTGGTTTAAGCACTTGGGCTTCAGACCAGTTGTTTTACATTGAGAAGGCTTGTGGTCTGCACTGTTGTGGCAGAACAGGTAGCCTACATCCTTCTAAATTGGGAATTGCTGATTGAAGGCTCAGTGTCTGTTATTCTAAAAGTGTATTAGTTCTGGTTTAAGCACTTGGGCTTCAGGCCAGTTATTCTACATTAAGAAGGTTTGTGGTCCGCACCCTTGTGGGAGGAGAGGTTAGATTCTGCCCTTCTGAGCTGGTAATTTCTGGTTAAAGGATTATTGTGCCTGCTTATTTGAACTGTTTCTTTCTGAAATTTGGTGTGCCTTGTTTGTTGTAGTATAGACTAGATTCAGGCATGCTGAATCTAGCTTTGTTTGTATAACTTGAGCACTAATCCAGGCTATCTTTTTTGGAGAAGGTTCCCCTACACCCTAGTGGCAGGAGTGTGCAGTTAGAACTTATCTGATTGAAGACTGCTGGAACAGGGCTCAGTTTTGAGCTTTTTTACTGGTTAATTGGGTAATTTGTTTAAATCAGTTTGCTAATTTTCTATTGTTATATAAAAAAATTGCACTTTATTCATCTGCATTTACTGTATTTGTGTTTTTTTCCTACTTTATTGCATTTATTCTGCTGCATTTATTACTGCTTGTTAGTAGCCTGATTAAATTGTAACTGTTATTCTAAGCCTTTGGTTGAAGCAGTTTGGCTTCAGACCAGTTGTTTTACATTAAGAAGGTTTGTGGTCTGCACTGTTGTGGCAGGACAGTTAGCTTACATCCTCCTAAGTTGGGAGTTACTGATTGAAGGCTTAGTGTCTGTTAGTCTAAGAGTGTATTAGTTCTAGTTTAAGCACTTGGGCTTCGGGCCAGTTATACTACACTAAGAAGGTGTGGTCTGCCCTCTTGTGGGAGGAGAGGGTAGATTCTGCCCTATTGAGCTGGGAGTTTCTGGTTAAAGGCTTGTTGTGCCTGCTTATTTGAACTGTTTCTTTCTGAAATTGGTACGCCTTGTTTGCTGTAGCATAGACTAAATTTAGACCTGCTGAATCTAGCTTTGTTTGTATAACTTGAGCACTAATCCAGCCCATATTTTTTGGAGAAGGTTCCCCTGCACCCTAGTGGCAGGAGTGTGCAATTAGAACTTGTCTGATTGAAGACTGCTGGAACAGAGCTCAGTTTTCAGCTTTTTATTGGTTAATTTGTTTAAATCAGTTTGCTCATTTGCTACTGTTATATTAAAAAAAATATACACTTTATGCATCACCGCTTAGCTAGGGTTAAACTATTCCTGGTGCCATAAAGTCTGCTCTTCAAATTTTCCCCTTAGAACTAGCCAGTTTTTTAGTTTTAGCACTCAAATCTGTTTCTTTGAGCTCAGCACTTGTTCAGAACTCGTTGTAAGCACTAAATAAGCTACAAATTACTACAGCACTCAACTTTCCTCACTTGTCTAGAATAAAACAGTTTTTAGTATTTAATAAATAAGCACATCCAGGCATGTCTAAGGGTCAGCTCTCAATGTTTTCTCTTGTCTATCTGATGAATCTGGGCATGTTGGGGCAATGCAGCAATTGCCTCATGTACACAGACAACCCTCTCCTCCTACTACCCAACACTACAACCTGTGAGAGATGCACTTATATAGCCAAACTGGAAGCAAAGCTCTCTTCATCCAAGACTGGAATAGACAGTCAAGAGGAGAAGGTAAACACTTGCACCACACCACACTCATCACATAGTCCCTCAAAACCTGCACCACCAAAACACACACATAGCAGCACAAAACACACACCTACATTCGCGGAGGCTCTCAATAAAAATCTGCTCAAGCAACAAAGACCTTCAAAGCCGAAACAAATGCAACCTCCACTCCCAACACAACCCAAATGACACATAGCCCACAAACGCAGTGTGCCACTCAACCACAGCCCATAAGGCATAACAACGTACCCAACACTTTAGTCATAGATGAATCTATAGCCAGGCACACTGATGTTCCACTCACCAGGCTAAACAAGGAGAAAGTTACTATCAGCTGCCTGTCAGATGCCAGGATCCACCACATAACGCACACACTCAGGTCACTCCACATCAAGTACAAATATGACTCTGTCATTGTCCATGTTGGTGTGAATGACCTGAGATGCACCTCCCTGGATTACATGAAAAGAGACATGGAGGAGCTCTCCAATCTTGTAGCCCATGCAGGTATATACCTAGCCCTGAGTAGCATCCTGCCATCACCCAGAATGATACCACAGTACAAGGACAAAATGATTGACTTCAACAATTGGGCAAGCTTCTGGTGTCATTCTAAGGGGATCCAGTATCTGTCTGCCTGGAATGACATGATCAACAGACCATGATGCTTTGCCAGAGATGGCCTGCACTTGTCGCCCTTGGGATTCCGGATACTGGCTAAGGCTCTTGCCACCCCTATAATGCCTTTTTTAGGCAAGGTTCAAATGACAAATTCACCACAGTAACAGGTACAAACAAGCAAGCAAAAACTGAGGGTAATGTTACTGAATGCTAGAAGTATAAACATCAAAAAGCATTCACTCGAGGCACTCCTTAAAATGGAGAACATCGACATCTGTGCAGTGACAGAGACCTAGTTCAAGGCTCCAGAGAGCACCCCTGCATTACCAGGCTATAATTCATACCACACCTTTTGGCCACCTAACCTGGACCAAAACACTAAAGGTGGAAGCATGTCCATATTCATTAAGGATATCCACACCTCCAGGCTAGTTGCTCAGCATAATGCATCCAAGATTATCCAAGTGCAACTAACTCTGGCAAGACCGCAATCAAAACTGTAACTTGCTACATATCCCCCACTATGCCTCAAGATTCCCACTCCTCATTTCTTGATACTCTGGAAAATATTAGGGTACAACCCAACACCTTAATAATGGGTGATTTCAACTACCACACCATTCACTGATAAAACTACTCATGTACCAACTCTTTTGCTCAATATTTTCTGGAATTCATAAATTCCAATGCCTTGGATCAACTTATCCACCCCCACCAGGGGCAGCAATATCCTAGACCTGGTCATTACCAATATGGGTGACGGGTGTTCCCCACCAGAGGTCAATTCCTCGTTGGTCAGATCCGACCACAAGCTAATCAGCCTAGACTTCCACATCCCACCCCCACCCACCATTTGGGAAGCCACCGTATTCTATTTCTCCAAAGCCAACTTCATGCTTCTTAAGACAGAAGTGGCAAACTTCACGACAGCCATGCAGATGGACAACAGAGGTACGACTGCTGAATCCTACACAAATGCACTTTACAAGCACTTACATGAGTGCATGGATCATGCTATCCCTAACAGAACCAGGATGCTATCCTCCAAAAAAAAGAAGCCAATCTGGTGGTCCCCTGCCATAAACAAACTCTACAACAGAAACAAGAAACTGTTGCAAAAAAGAATAAAAGCCCATGACTAGAGCAACTCCCTGGTCAGCCTCAGTAAGAAGCTGAGATCCCTCATAAATTACTCCAAAGCTAGTTATGAAAACAAAATCACCACTGATTCTATAGACAACCACAAAGCATTCTATAGCTATGTCAAGAATCTCAATGGCAACACTCAGATCTGCTCTGAGTTACAGCACAATGGCACTAAATATACAGAACCAACATCCTAGCAGATAAGTTCAGTGCTAACTTTACCCCTCTCTCACCCCCTAAAAGGCCCATCTCTATACCAGAAGAATGCAATGTTCCTGTAATCACGGCTGCACAGGTAAAAAACACACTCTCCAAAGCCAAGAACACAGCATCCATGGGACCTGACAACATCCCAGGCTACATTCTACATGAACTACAGAATGAACTGGCACCCCACATAAGCACCATGTTCAATCATAGCCTCACCTCAGGCTTTGTGCCCACTGAATGTCGCACAGTGACAGTTATCTCACTGCACAAAGGGGGAGCCAGCATGGACCCCGGGAACTACCGCCCTAATGAGCCTGGTCTGCAAGGCCATGGAATGTATCATCATGGAACTTATTAACAAAGACATTGGTAATCTCCAAACTCTGGACACCTCCCAGTTCGGGTTTGTAAAAGGCATCATGTCTCCTAAACTTGATTGATTTCTTTGAAGCAGTCACCAAAGCTGTAGACAAGGGTAAGATGGTTCACACAGCCTATCTAGATCTCGCCAAGGCTTTTGATACCACCCCCCACTTTGGAATTATAGATAAGTGCAATAAACTAGGCATAAATCCCTATGTCACAAGATGGGTTGCCAACTGGCTCACTGACAGAACCCACACTGTGAAAGTAGCAGACTCCAAATCCGACTTCAGACCAGTGACAAGTGGAGTACCACAGAGTTCAGTCCTGGGTCCTCTCCTGTTTGGTATCTACTTTTCTGAAGTATAGGCTAACACAGAAAGTCTTTGGCTAATGCAGTTCACAGATGACTGCAAACTAGGAGCCATAATTGAAACTCCTAATGATGTGGACATCCTACAAAAGGGCCTCACTGAGTCAGATGCCTGGTGTCAATGCCATGGCCTCAAGCTTAATTCCAAAAAGTGCATTGTTATCCCCTTTGATAAAAACTCTGCACCCATGAGCTACCACGTAGGTGGTAGTCTACTTAACACTGAAAGTGTGATAAGAGACCTTGGGACACAGGTGGACAGTAGTCTCTCCTTTGATAATCACTTTGCCACAGTTGTCAGTAAATCCTTCTACGTGGCACACCTCATCACAAAAGGTTTCTGATCCAGGAAGAAAGAGGTCATTGTTCTCCTCTACTCGTCACTCATTAGACCTATTATAGAATAGAATGCCCCTTTTGGTATGTACCTCACAAGACATCTACAACAACTGGAAAGGCCGCAGAAATACCTCACAAATAGGATTACTGGCCTCAAACAGATACCCTACGTAGACCATCTCAAAAAATTTCAGCTTTACTCCATCGCATATCACCTACTCAGAGGCGATCTCTGCCTAACATCCAAAGCTATGTCAAACCCAGAGCTGTTGGACATGCTCCACTTAAAGAAATCCCAATCCCTCGGGACCTAAACCTTGTCACCACAATAAACAGAACATACTGGAGGGATAGATTCCTGTCCCAGACACTTCCCATACTCTGGAACAAACTACCTATCTATATCAAACAAAGCTCCTCATTAGTACTCTTCAAGAAAAATCTTGATGATTGGATGGGAAATAGGAAATTCACTGCGGGGATCACCTCTGTGGCTCTGCTCAACAGTGGCACAAGAAAATAATTTTCTTGGGTGGCAAAAGCCAGGGTACCTTTTTGGCTGGGCTTGTATAGGCCCCAGGGCCAATAGCCTAGTACCTACCTATGAACCTATAAGAGAAGATATAACAGCAGGTGGTCGATGGCATCAATGGTGTTGGAGGGCATGGGAGAAGTCACTTCCAGATACAACACTGGAAAAATGATATGATAATCTTTGCTCATCTTAGGGTGGCTGCATTTGCCCAGGAGCAGACACCTATGGGAGGTGGTCCTGCTACAGAATCACCACTAACTGAAACAGAGGAATTCCATTCCATTGTCAGAGATCCAAATAGCTTGGCAGAGGGTTCACACAGAATCCTTGACATTTGGTGCTGCTGTGGATTGCAGACCAGATTGTCTCATGCAGAACTTCTGGGTATGCAAAATGCAAGTGTTACTGTTTTATCTTTATACACATATATCTTAGATGTCTCGTAAGTACAGATATATAGATATATATATATATATATATATATATATATATATATATATATAGCAAGAGAAAGAGAGAGAGAGAGAGTCAGATGACACAGTAATAAAGAAATAGAGGAGGGTGTTTTGCAGAGGGGCAAGCCAACTGTTCATAGGTTCATAGGTAGGTACTAGGCTATTGGCCCAAGGGCCTAAGTAAGCCTAGCCAACAAGGTTCCCTGGCTTACGCCACCCAAGAAAGTTAATTTCCTGTGCCCCTGTCGAGCAGAGCCACAGAAGTGATCGCCGGGGTGTATTTTCTATTTCCCATCCACTCACCAAGATTTTTCTTGAAGAGTGCTAATGAGGAACTTTGCTTGACATAGATGGGTAGCTTGTTGCAGAGTATAGGAAGTCTCTGGGACAGGAATCTATCCCTCCAGCATGTCCTGTTTATTGTGGTGACAAGGTTTTGGTCCCTAGAGTGTGTAGCTCAGAGGGATTGGGATTTCTTTAGGTGTAGCATGTCCAACAGCTCTGGGTTTAACATAGCTTTATATGTTAGGCAAAGATCTCCTCGGAGTAGGTGATATGCTACAGAATAAAGCTGGAGTTTTTTTAAACGGTCATTGTAGGGCATCAGTTTGAGGCCAGTGATCCTCTTTGTGAAGTACTTCTGTGGCCTTTCCAGCTGCTGCAGATGTCTTGTGAGGTACATTCCAAAAGAGGCGTTGTACTTTATAATGGGTCTAATGAGTGCCGAGTAGAGGGGAACAATGACCTTTTTTTCACTGGATGAGAACCCTTTTGTGATGAGGTGTGTCACATAGAAGGATTTCCTGACTACTGTGGCGATGTGATTATCAAAGGAGACACTACTGTCCATCTGGGTCCCGAGGTCTCTTATCACACATTTGATGTTAAGTAGACTGCCTTTTATGTGGTAGTTCATGGGTACAGAGTTTTTACCAAAGGGGATGACAATGCACTTTTTGTCATTGAGCATGAGGTCATGCCTCTGATACCAGGCATCTGTCTCAGTGAGGCCCTTCTGTAGGATGTCCACATCATTTGGGGACTCGACTATGGCTCCTAGTTTGCAGTCATCTGCAAATTTCGTTAGCCAGAGGCCTTCTGTATTAGCCTGTTCTTCAGAGAAGTAGATACCAAACAGGAGAGGTCCCAGGACTGAATCCTGTGGTACTCCACTTGTCACTGGTTTGAAGTCAGATTTGGAGTCTGAAACTTTTACAGTGTGGATTTTGTCAGTGAGCCAGTTGGCAACCCATCTTGTGATGTAGGGATTTATACCTAGTTTAGTGAGTTTAACTATAATTCCAGAATTGGGGATGGTGTTGAAACCCTTGGTGAGGTCAAGATAGGCTGTGTGAACCACCTTACCCTGGTCTATGGCTTTGGTGACTGCCTCAAAGAAGTCAATCAGGTTCAGAATGCATGATCTGCCTTTCACAAACACAAACTGGGTGGGGTCCAGAGTTTGGAGGTTACCAATGTCTTTGTTTATGAGTTCCATGATAATACGTTCCATGGCCTTGCAGACCAGGCTTGTCAGGCTAATGGGTGATAGTTCCCAGGATCAGTGTTGGCTCCCCCTTTGTGGAGTGGGATAACTGTTGCTGTGTGCCCTTCAGTGGCCATAAAGTGTGACATGAGACTATGATTGAACATGGTGCTTAGGTGGGGAGCCAGTTTGTTCTGAAGTTCATGTAAAATGCAGCCTGGATGTTGACCAGTCTCATGGATGCCGTGTTTTTGGTTTTAGAGAGTGCAGCTTTTACCTGCAAAGATGTGATTACAGGGACTCTGCATTCTTCTTGTACATTTATGGGCCCTTTAGGGGGTGAGACGGAGGGTAGAGTTAGCAGTGAACCTATCTGCCAGGATGCTGGCAATATCAGTTGGTTCTGTAATTTTCATGCCGTTGTGCTGTAACTCAGAGAAGATCTGGGTGTTGCCATTGAGATTCTTGACATAGCTATAGAATGCTTTGTGGTTGCCCTTAGAATCAGTGGTGATTTTGTTTTCATAGCTAGCTTTGGAGGAACTTATAAAGGATCTCAACTTCTTTCTGAGGCTGACAAGAGAGCACCTCCACTCATGGGATTTTACTTTCTTTTGCAACAGTTTCTTCCTTCTGTTGTAGAGTTTGTTTATGGCAGGGGACCACCAGATTGGCTTTCTTTTTTGGAGGATAGTGTCTTGGTTCTGTTTGGGATATTACTCGTGTAAGTGCTTATAGAGTGCATTTGTGTAGGATTCAGCAGTTGTAATTGTATTGTCTATCTGCATGGGTGTCATGAAGTTTGCCACTTCTGTCTTAAGAAGTATGAAATTGGCTTTGGTGAATTTTTTTTCCGTGGTTTCCTTAATGGTGGGTGGGGGTGGGATGCGGATATCTAGGGTGATTAGCTTATGGTCGGATCTGACCAATGATGAGTTGACTTCAGGTGTGGAACATCAGTCAACTCACGTTGGTAATGACTAGGTCTAGCATATTGTTGCCCCTGGTGGGGCTGCAGATAAGTTGATCCAGGGCATTTGGATTTATGAATTCCAGAAAGCGTTGAGTGAAGGAGTTGGTACATGAGTAGTTTTCCCAGTTAATGGTGGGATAGTTGAAATCCCCCATTATTAGGGTGTTTGGCTGAACCCTAATATTTCCCAGTATATCAAGAAAAGAGGAGTGGGAATCCTGGGGCATGGTGGAGGATCTGTAGCAAGCTACAATTTGGATTGCAGTTTTGCCCAGAGTTAGTTGCACTTGGATAACCTCAGATGCATTATGTTGTGTAACTAGCCTGGAGGTGTGGATATCCTTAATGAATATGGACACACCTCCGCTTATGGTGTTCTGGTCCAGGTTAGATGGCCGAAAAGTGTGGTATGAGTTATAGCCTGGTAATGCAGGGGTGCTCTCTAGAGCCTTGAACCAGGTCTCAGTCACTGCACAGATATCGATGTTCTCCATTTTAAAGAGTGCCTCGAGTGAGTGCATTTTGAGATTTAGACTTCTAGCATTGAGTAGCATTACCCTCAGTTTTTGCTTGCCTGTTCCTGTTATGGTGGTGAATTTGTCATTTGAACCTTGCCTAAAAAAGGCACTATAAAGGCAACAAGAACCTACCCAGTATCCAGAATCCCAGGGGCAACAGGTGCAGGCCATCTCTGGCAAAGCATCTTGGTCTGTCTACCATGTTGTCCCATGCAGACAGATACTGGATTCCCTTAGAATGATACCAGAAGCTTAGCCAATTGTTGAAGGCAATCATTTTGTCCTTGTACTGCGGTATCATTCTGGGTGATGGCAGGATGCTACTCAGGGCTAGGGTCATACCTGCCTGAGCTACAAGATTGGAGAGTTCTTCCATGTCTCTTGTCATGTGGTCCAGGGAGGTATGTCTCAGGTCATTCACACCAACATGGACAATGACAGAGTCATATTTGTACTTGTTTTGGAGTGACCTGAGTGCATGGATTATGTGGTGGATCCTGGCACCTGACAGGCAGCTGACAGTAACCTTCTCCTTGTTTAGCCTGGTGAGTAGGACATCAGTGTGCCTGACTATAGAGTCACCTATGACTAATGTGTTGGGTACGTTGGTTTGCCTTATGGGCTGTGGTTGATTGGCACACTGAATCTGTGGGCTATGTGTCATTCGGGTTGTGTTGGGGGGTGGAAGTTTCTTGTGTTTCTGTTATGGAGGTCTCTGTTGCTTGAGCAGATTATTACTGAGAGCCTCTGCAAATGTTTTTGTGTTTCTATGTGTTGATTTTGGTGGTGTAGGTTTAGTGGGACTATGTGATGAGTGTGGTGTGCTGCAAGTGTTTACCTTCTCCTCTTGGCTGTCAAGTCCAGTCTTCAAGAGAGCTTTACCTCCAGTTTGGCTAGATAAGTGCATCTCTCACAGGTTGTAGTGTTGGGTGGTAGGAGGAGATGGTTGACTGCATAAATTTTTTTTGTATGCGAATATTCTTAATGTGCACAATAAAGGCTGTTGTTCTCTTTTTCTTGTTTTATTTGCATTGTGATACTTCTCAGAGAAGGAACAGAGAGAGTACAAGCTGCCAGCCCACCTGCACATAGTAAGCACAAATGTGGTTATTGTTATTACTGTACACAAGGTAAATTTGGGTCTAAATATGACTAACATTTGTTTTGCTTTAGCATCTATTAGAGTTTAGCATACTTTTCATATTAGAAAATATCTGATCAATTTTATTCTCTGTTTCTCTGTTTGGTATGTTTATTGCTTGTTATTATAGGTGATCCTAACAGTGGAAATCCTGCCAGCTGATGTCAGAGTATTGTTAGCCTCTGATGATGATAGTGGTGATGAAGAAACACAGTCTTGGGGTGCAGAGGTTCAGTTTGACACTGCAACTGTGGTTCTTACATCCCTTGCCCATATTTTGGACACATACAGTATGCCTATGCATACCCATGACACAGAGATCTGTAATATAGGATGGGTTGATGTTTCCATATTTGATTAGGGCAGTGTGGTTACTCTATTTACGGAGCTAGCAGCTTCTCCCCATATTCATCTTGAAGATGAGGTACCACACTGGAGGGTTGGTAGATTTGTTCAAAGGAGGCCTGCTGCCTACCCTGTTCCTGATTCTGGTGTGTCATTAGGTGGGTTGGGCCATAGTGCAGGCACAGGCATATTATACTAGGGCTGTGGAACAGATAGTATGAGTACTTAACATCATGTACTCTGATATGCATAACTCCCTGAACCATGTGAGTGACTTCTTGGACAGTATGAATGACACACTGGATCGGGCAGAGTCTGCGAAGGAATGTCTGTTGGGTGAGATGGGCATCCTCATGGCTGGACAGCCACTACAACTTTAGTGTTAACAGATGTACCCATTCAGTCCCATTGTGACACTACTTCCGCTGCTCCATCAGTGATTGTGGTGTCCACACCTTGAAATGGCAGACCATAGCGTCATGGTCCTAGACGTAGTTGTCAGCAGAGTTCATCCAGCAAACATCATTCATGTTCAGGTAGCAGTCAGATTTCCAGACAGAGCTGTGGAAGTAGCAACTCCTGTCAGAGGTGGTTCTCATGCTTAGGGGAATGATGCTGAACTGTCTTCTCTACCATGCACAGCTCACACCTGTCCAAGATGCTAGGATGTAGTGCTAGCACTGTGCTTGATTGTATTCATGCAGACATACACACACACACACACACACACACACACACTCACACACACAAACACACACACACACACTCACACACACACACACACACACACACACACACACACACACACACACACACACACACACACACACACACTGAAAAAAATCACTTAGCCATTCCACCTCACACACATGCAAAGTATCTAAACAGTACTGTTGAGTGCTATACACCTGTTGTTACTGGCCCTGAACACTGTATTCCCGTGGTAAAGGGAATTTCTAAAACGGATGCTGTCCCAAAGGTAAAGGTGGTCTGCACAACAAGGGTTCCACAGTCCTTCTCTACGCGATAAATAGTGTATCGCATGAGAAGTTGTCCGACTGCCCCACTCTGGAGGCACTCAGGGGATAAATCTCTTTCTATCCATCACTTTTATACATCACACATGACAAATGGACAAAGGAGAGAATTTACAGAGAATTTATGGTACAAGACAGGGTTCATTTCTACGCAAGATTTTACATGTTGAGGACTTTTAAGATGGCTGTACACACTGATCAACAGGTTGATTTCAGCTCTCCCTGTGTGAAAACAGAAACAGAGAAAAACAAGGCCTTTGAAACTACTAATTTGGGTAAAATGTAATCAGTGGCTACTAATTACATTGCCTAGATGCCAGCAAAGAAGAAATTTGGAGAACCTGAGAGAAAGCCAATCAAAGAAAAAGAGAAAACTCTGGCTGGGAAGAATCTGCAACTGTGCAGCAAAAAAATGTATTTCAAGCTTCAACTTTGGTACAGGATATGACTTCCCGTAATTTAGAGGAAACAACATTAAAATTAAAATAAACAGTGAAGGAATATATAAACTCAAATAAAAACACTGGAAAAAAAATAGAAGAAGCTTTAACTACCTATTCAGTTGAACTGATAAAACTGCAAAAATCAGAGGCTGAAATGAAGAAGAGGCTGGCTGAGTATTAGGGTTCTCAAGAATTGCTATTTAAAAAAAGGAGAGTTAGAAGACAGCGTGCACAGAGAAAAACTGAGTTTTTTTGCTGTACCAGACATTGTGGAAGGAACAGACTGTAACAATGTTATAAAAAATGCCTTGACAACAACTTTTCACAAAAACACAAGACCAAGGCACTCAAAAGCATGTCCAAACAGATGTTTTATTTAAAGTTTAATGTATTTTCAGAGTTAATCACGTAAACACAACACAATACAACACAGCTTTAGCAATTTAAAGAAAACACAAAGATATTAAAACTAAAGCAGAATTCAGCACAATCCACATCTCTTTGCAGGTACAGTCCAAATGCCAACAGCAGCAAAACAAATTATACTATTAAGAGCTTGGTAGGTATCAGCTGCAATACAGAAAAATATGAACTAACTGCGTCTTGGCACAGACAGAAAAATCATGACCCAAAGGAGAAGCAGCTAAAATATACATTCTGATCTGTGTGTGTGTGTGTGTGTGTGTGTGTGTGTGTGTGTGTGTGTGTGTGTGTGTGTGTGTGTGTGTGTGTGTGTGTGTGTGCGTGTGTGTGCGTGTGTGTGTGTATATGTGTGTGTGTGTGTGTGTGTGTGTGTGTGTGTGTGTGTGTGTGTGTGTGTGTGTGTGTGTGTGTACTACACAAAAAAACTATAGTGTGCATTACAGCACCTGAAGTTTACATCATATTGACAGCTCTTTGTAACACAATGTTTTAACAGTTAGTGCTCGTCCAGTTAACACTGGATCATCTACACAGCAATGTGTGGTTTATTCTCTGCTAATAGCACCCCCCACTGGCATAATAAGATACTAAACACTTACAGTGACTGTGTTTGCTGTTTTACAACAGGGATGTACTCCACTAGACAATATAGGCTGCATCTCTGAGTCCTTTATTTCAGTTTTAAAATAACCCCCAAACATAACAAATAAATAAAGATAAATGCAAAGTGTTAGAAAGTAAGCAACAGAAGAAATAAAAAAAATATTGGGAAAAAAAAGAAAAAAGTATTTTGGAATAAATTCTGACAGTATGAGTCATATTGGGTTTATTTCATATGCACAAGGACAGGGTCTGATCCTTACCTTTGGGATGGGAAATTTGGCTAGGCATAAATGGCCCACAAAGGTATATAGCCTATGAAAACAGTTTGGCTCCACAAAAGGGGTGGTAATATTTCCTAGTGACATCCAGGTAACCCCAGATACTGGAATCAAATTAGATTATATTGAAAAAGAACTGCACAAACTGGATCCAAACAAAGCACAGGGAAGAGATGGAATTAGTAACAATGACCTGAGAGCACTTCAGCAAGAACTTACAGTACCATTATATTTATTATTCACTAGGTCATATAAATATGGGAAGATTCCTCAAGATTGGAGACATGCGTTTATTAAAACTGTTTTTAAGGGAAAGGAGAGTAGGACAAACTCAGAGTCATATACACCCTTAAGTCTACTTTCATGTTGTGGAAAAATAATGGAGAAGGTAATAGCGGATAAGTTATTGTCAGAACTGGATAGGTTGGGACTTGAAATCATATATCAGCATGCATATGTTGAAAACAGATCTATTACCACCTGCAACATGATATTCTATAACAATATAATAACAGCTATGAATGAATAATTGTGCTGTGATGTATATAGATTTAACATCAGCATTTGACAGGGTCCTACACATAATACTGATCAATAAATTAGTACAACTAGGTATTGATGTACTCTAGATAAGATGGATAGTTGCATGGCTTACAAATAGGACATGACAAGTGTGATGCCATACACTGGCTCAGTAATCAAGGAGCCTCAAACCTCACTACTAGCACCAGTGAGGGGCGTCTACATTGGGAGGATAACAAGTACACATACAGTAAAGTACAATTTCCCTTAAGAGCACACAGAGATCACGGTCAGTCTGGGGCTGGTTTCTCACTTTCTCTACAGATCCCCAGTAAGACTCCCCACTTCCACAGCTATAGGGTTCAGATCTCAGCTGACTGGTCAAGCCAAAACCTCCAGCACCCTCTCTGTCCAGCCAGTGCTTTGTGTCCCTGCCCAAGTAGCTGAAACACACACTTTGAGATTTGAGTTATATACAAACACACAAACACTCCTGGGGAAGGCTGGCACAGGTTATCCAGCTATGCTCCCTTCTACCCAGACTATACGGTAGTACCAACTGCCACCAACCACCCTTATCAGCCACTGTAAAGGCCCTTACCAAAGGGTGTCCAATTCTACTGTGCAATGTTACTGTTATCCAAATAGTAAGTGTGACTGAGACTGGAAGGCTATTTAGGAGTGGCTTATACAGTATCACTAAATACATGCAGGTACTCTAGAGCTTAAATTATCTCTACACAAAACAGCCACAGTTGAAAGGTTTAAAATATTTAATAATAAATAATAAAAACACAAGACAATATTTATTCATTCCGCACAGTGACACTAGAGAGTTCAGAAATCACAGGAAATATTTTAAAACTATATTGTAGGATAGTCGGACATAAATATAGAAAACAGCTAGACTATTCTTGGTATTTCTATCTATTTCTAAGAGAAATCATTGTTCTAAATACTACTTGCAGAGCAAAGGCAAAGTGCTGGTGAGTTGATGTGTTCAGGTTCAGACAAAATGCAAAAATGCTAAACTCTTTCTCTCTGAGAAGATCTTAAATTGATAATACACAGTACTGCTGAGTCATTTCTGATTACATCATTCTTGACACCTCTGCTGAAGTTTCCCAGGCTCACAGAACTTAAAGTTAACAGCTCTTTTTTTTAATCTGCATCGGCCAGGAAGTCACGGCAATAAAAGACACATTACATGTGAAACTTAGTAATTACCTCTGTCTTAGAACAGTAGAAAATAATTTCCTAGCCCAGACATCCTATCTCCTAGCTTGAGATAAACTGGCTTTATAACACATCGTAAAATTCTTTATTTATCAGCTTATTTTCTTAGAGTTTGCCAGTTAACTATGTATGTCCCAGTTTTCTACCATGAAAACATACATTATATAGACATAGAGTTTACCCACATTTCTGCTTTCTTCCAGCAGGGTGCACTGTGGTTACATTTCCGAAGTTCAGCACATAACAGTTTTCTTAGCTTTGTTACACAAGCCTGTGGGTCATATTAATATTTACAATGACATAGAATTATTTACAAAATTCTATCTAGCTGGGCTGGCAGCCCCTGAGTTTTTCACACCCCCCCTGTGAACTCAAGCTAGTTTTTCAAGTGTCCCTTGAGAAACATTGCTTGAGATGGTTGAGTCTATCTGGGTGTACCTTACCCCATTCCCTGTCATGACAACCCATCTATGTTGGCATTGCTAATCCCATTGAGGTGCTGCACTGACATATCATATGCTTGCAACCCTAGGCTCCACCTTAGCAACTTGGCATTTTGCTGCCTGGCTTGATGTAACCATGTTAGGGGATTGTGATCTGTAACTGCAGTGAATTTCCTTCCATACAGATAAGGCTGAAATTTCTGCAGTGCCCACACTTTGGCTAGACATTCCTTTTCTACAGCTGCATAGCATTCCTCCCTGGGTTGGAGCCTATGACTGAGGTAAACCACTGGATGCTCTTCTCCCTCTGAAGAAATCTGGCTAAGTACAGCCCCCACCCCATGGTTCAAAGCATCCACCTGCACAACATTTTTGCTGTAATCTGGAATGGCTAACACAGGGAGTCCTCCCAAAGCTTCTTTAAGCTTCTGGAATGCCCGCTCACATGCTGTGGTCCACACTACCTTATCTGCCCTGTTTTTCTTTGTCAGGTCTGTGAGGGGAGCAGCTATGGTACTATAACTGGGGACAAACTTTCTGTAGTACCCTACTGTCCCTAAGAATGTCCTCACCTGCTTTTTGGTAACAGGTGCAGGCTATGCCTGAATGGCTTCCATTTTAGCAGGTTCTGGTCTGATCTTACCACTCCCCATTCAATGTCCCAGGTAGGAGACCTCTGCAATACCCACCTGACATTTGTTGGGCTTAATGGTCAACCCTGCCCTCTGTAGTCTGCCCAGCACCTCCCTGACATGTGGAAGGTGCTCTTGCCAGGAATGGTTATAATTGGCAATATCATCTAGATAAGCAAGGGAAAATGCTCCTGCTAGGATATGATCTACCAGCCTCTGGAAAGTTGCTGGGGCATTTTTTATCCCAAAGGGCATCTTTGTGAACTCATACAAACCAAAAGGAGTCACAAAGGCTGACCTCTGTCTAACACGGGGAGTCAAGGGCATTTGCCAGTAACCCTTGGTATGATCAATGGTGGTAAGATACTTAGCCCCACCCAGCTGCTCCAGGGCTTTATCTGTCCTAGGCATGGGGTAAGTGGATTCATCTGTCCTAGGTATGGGGTAAGCATCTAAATCTGTTGTTGTATCTTTCAGCTTTTCCTGGTTAGGGGTCGCCACAGTGGAACTCTGGTCCGCTAATGATTGGCAGTAGATTTTTACGTACCGAGTTGCCAGCTCTGACACACAACCTTCAACGAAGGTACGCCCATTCACACATGTCTCCACACAGAAGACGCTTTAGCTGAGAATCGAACAGAACAACATCTTACTGTGAGGCGACAACGCTACCGCAGCACCAGCATCTAAAGCTGTGTGACTATTTAATTTCCTGTAGTCCACACAGAACCTGGTGCTGCCATCCTTCTTTGGCACCAGCACCACTGGGAAGGCCCAGGGACTGTTGGACTCTTGAATTACCCCTAGTTCCAACACTTCTGTATCTCCTCCCTCAGAGTCTGTTTGACTCTCTCAGGCACCCTATAAGGGGCCAGCCTACTAGGCCTTTGGGGTCCTGTATCCACCTGGTGCTGCACCAGGTGGGTGCACCCTGGTTTCCCAGTGAACATGTCCCCAAACTCCTGTAACACTGCTCGGATTTCTTGAACCTGGGTAGGAGATAGCTGCTGGGACATTGCTACACCTTCCACTGAGGTGTCAGTCCGAGCCTCACTGAGGAGATCAGTCACCAGATCTCCCTCAGACCCCTCCTGCAATCCACTGCAAATACTTAGCACAAGGGCCTCCATATCATGGTAAGGTTTCATCATGTTAACATGGTACAATTTGTGCCCCTGCCTCCTGTCTAGCAGTTCCACTATGTAGCTAACATCACTGACTGAAAAATTGCACAGGACACTAAGGATAATCACAAGGCTTTCTTTAGTTATGTTAGGAACCTGGGTGGGAATTCCCAGATATGCTCAGAATTAGTCCAAAATGACAAAAAATACATTGAACCCACAGACATTGCCAACATCCTAGCTGACAGGTTCAGCGCAAACTGCTCCCCCCCCCAACAAAAGGGCAAATATCTATCCCAGCAGAGTGCTGCCCCCCTGACATCTTAGATGCTCAGGTAAGAGCCGCCCTCTCCAAAGCAAAAAACACAGCATCAATGGGACCAGATGGTGTCCCGGGCTGCATCCTACATGAACTCCAAGAAGAGCTAAACCCAAACATAAAACTACTGTTCAATCTCAGCCTTACTACAGGATATGTACCCAAAGAGTGGCGTACAGCAACAGTGGTCCCTCTCCACAAAGGTGGTGCCTCAACGGATCCTGGAAACTATTGCCCCATAAGCCTGACTAGCTTGGTCTGCAAAGCTATGGAAAGGATCATCATGGACCTCATAAATAAAGATATTAGGGACCTACAGACACTGGATCCTACCCAGTTCGGCTTTGTTAAGGGCAGATCCTGCCTCTTAAACCTGGTCAATTTCTTTGAAACAGTCACCAAGGCCATTGACGAGGGGAAGGTGGTCCACACAGCCTACCTGGACCTCGCAAAAGCCTTCAATACAATACCCCACTCGGGCATTATAGATAAGCTCACTAGCTTAAATATAAACCCCTATGTCACTAGATGGGTTGCAAACTGGCCATCTCAGACTCCAAACCAGTTACAAGTGGCATCCCACAAGGCTCAGTCCTGGGACCTCTCTTGTTCGGTATATATTTCTCGGAGCTACAGGCCAACATGGAAGGACTGTGGCTGACCAAGTTCGCAGATGACTGCAAACTGGGCGCCATAATCGACTCTCCAGCCGACACAAGCATCCACCAAAAGGGCCTCATAGAAACAGACAACTGGTGCCAGAGCCATGGCCTCAAGCTAAATGCCAAAAAGTGTATAGTCATCCCCTTTGGCAAAAACAAAGTGCCCACAAATTACCACATAGGTGGTAATCCATTAAGTACAGAAGAAGTAATTAGGGACCTGGGGACCCAAGTTGATAGCAATCTCTCATTTGACAACCACGTGGCCAAAGTGGTTAGAAAAACATTTTATATAGCCCACCTAATCATGAAGGGATTCACATCTAGATCAGGGGAGGTCATCGTGCCTCTTTACTCATCCCTCATCAGACCCATAATTGAGTACAATGCCCCTTTTGGGATGTACCTTACCAGACACCTGCAGCAACTGGAAAGACCCCAAAAGTACCTCACCAAGAGGATCAAAGGGCTCAAACAGATGCCATATGCTGCCCAGTTAAAGAAACTCCAGCTCTACTCAGTGGCATATCGCCTGCTCAGAGGCGATCTGTGCCTGACGTATAAAGCCATGTCCAACCCAGAAGTAATGGACATGCTGCACCTCAGAAAATCCAAATCCCATCGAGCTATGCTTTCAAGAGACTTGAACCTCAGCACTGAAATAAATAGGACATGCTGGAGGGACAGATTCATAACCCAGAGGCTCCCTTCACTCTGGAATAAAATCCCAGTCCAAGTTAGGCAGAGTCCCTCATTGACTCTCTTCAAGAGGAATCTTGATGAGTGGATGGGAGACCATAGGTTTACCCCGGGTATCACTTCTGTGTCACTGTTAGACAGAGGCACAGTATACTAACCTCGAAAAAGGGCATAGCAAAATTAATTTAAAATGGGTGGCGAAAGCCAAACACACTCTGGCTAGGCTTATAAATGCCCTAGGGCAGATAGCCTAGTATGAACCTATGAACCTATGAACCTATGACCTTCCTTACCACCTTATAGGGTCCCACCCAAGCTGCTTGCAGCTTGTTGTGTCTGACAGGAATGAGAACCATTACCTGCTACCCTACAACATACTCTCTAGCTCGAGAATTCCTGTCATACCATACCTTTTTTCTGCTGTTGGGCTTCTGGCAGGTTATTCTGGGCCAAGCCCATGACTTCTCTGAATCTTGTCCTGAGGTTTAGAACATATGCCAAAATAGGCTCCTTGTGAGATTCACACTTACCTTCCCACTCAGCTCGACTTATGTCTAGAGGCCCCCTCACTCTATGCCCATACAACAACTCAAAGGGTGAAAAACCTGTGGATTCCTGGGGAACCTGTCTGTAAGCAAACAACAGATGGGGCAAATATTTATCCAACTCCCTCTTAAAATGGTCTGCAAATGCCCGTCGCAATGACTTTGAGTGTAGAGTTTAATCTCTCAACAAGACCATTAGTCTGGGGATGGTAGGGAGTGGTCTTTAAGTGCTTCACCCCACAGTACTTCCACAGACAAGCCAGCAGGTCTGACATGAAATTGACACCTCTGTCAGACAGTATTTCTTATGGGAAACCTACCCTGCTGAAAATCTCTAACAAAGCATTTGCCACCTTTTCTGCCTCAGTGGAGGACAAATCTACTGCCCCAGGGTATCTTGTAACATAATCTACTGCCACTAGGATATACGTTTTTCCTGTGCAACTTGGGGTACTCAGAGGCCCCACAATATCCATATCTACCCTCTGAAATGGCTCTTCAATCACAGGCAAAGGCATCAAATGAGCTTTTACCTTGTTTCCTGTCTTGCCTACCTTTTGGCACTGCTCACAGGTCCTGCAGTACCCTGTTACATCTCTGGAAATCCCAGGCCAATAAAAGTTCTGCATAATACATCTCTTTGTACATTTTATGCCCATATGACCTGTAAAGGGAATATCATGGGCTATGGTTATAAGTTCCAGACGGTGGGCTCTAGGCACTACAAACTGTTGTATTGTCTCACCTTCTAGCCCTCCTTCAGGGGTCCAGTCTCTATACAGTAACCCATTGTCAGAAGTATACAGATTCCCCCTTCCCTTGAGAATCAGGTGCCTCACTAGCTACCTACCTCATGCCTTGCAATGTAGGGTCTGAGAGTGAAGCCTGTCTCAACTCTCTCTTTGTAACCCTTCTCAGTTCCCGTTCTACAGGATGTCTGGTATCCTCTGAGAGTGGTGCCTCACTGTCAGCCTGGGTACTCACCTCTGCCCTTGCAGTCACTCTGTCCAAGGGAAAATCAGTACCCACAAGCAGCTGTGGCTCACCTTCAGTCTTACTGCTACAGTATAGGTACCTCCCTGAAGTAACCACCTCACCAGTCCTGGCTGCAAGTGTGCAGTCTGTCTGGGTCTCCCCCAGGCTACCAAACCCTCATGCTTGTCTCCAAGCCTGACTGCGTATAACTGCATGAGCACATGGTACTGCATTATTAAAATCATTCCATATCAGGACATCTACAGGGATATCCTCAAACACACCTACTTGCTGGCTTTCTTTTCCACCCTCCCAGTCAAGGTGAACCCTAGCCAAAAGTATTTGGAATGGGGTCCCTCCTAAAGCTCTGACTGCCCACGCAAGTAGTGCTCCTCTGTAGCCATTACAGGCTTCACAATGGTTATGTCAGAGGCTGTGTCTCTCTTAGCAATGGTCTCCTTGCCATTCACTACGATAGGCTATAACCTCTTGTGGTAGTTTGGTACCCTTGTTGTCCCAGGACAACCTACTGTTGGCATTTTGTCATTCCCACTTACTGGTTCTCTCACCTTTTGCTCCCCACCTTGTTTCTATGGACATCTATATGCTACATGGCCTTACTGGTTGCATTCAAAACATTTAACCCTAAGTCCTGGAAGTGTACCAGAATTAGTGGCTTCCCCTGCTTCTGGCAGATTTTGTTGGGGCAGTCTGGGCTGACCACCATGGGTTCCCTTAGACCCATGAGCAGCACTGGGGGTTCCATTCCTGTCTGCTTGCTAGGTATAGGTCTTCCTTCTTCCCCAACTCATCTACATTAGAGCATTGTCTATCAGCTAACCAGATCCTCATTTCCTCAGGCAAAGTGCTAAGGGCTTTTTCCCTCACCAAAAGGTCTGCCAGCCCTTCAAAAGTGATGACCTGACATCCACTCACTCATCTGTGAAAATAAGTGCTTAGTTCAGCAACATATTCACACACACTTTCATCTGCCTTGCGTCTGTGCTCACAAAACATTTTACTATCAGCTTCAGGTGTTAGCTTAAAATATTCTAGCAAACATTTTTTTAAAGCATTATAATTTAAGAATTAATTGTCAGACAGTTTGGAAAGTACATTTACAGCTTTACCTTGGAGTAAGATGGTCAGGAACCGTACCCAGACCCTTTGGTCAACATCATATGTTTACATACCCTCCCAAACATATGTATGAAACTAAGAAATTTACTGACCTTTGTTGCTTCTGGGGTTTGGTTACTCCCTTCCCCATTACCTACATGACTTTGGCAAAGAGTCAACATCTCCTTTTCATGTTGCCTCTGCCTCTCCTTCTCCTCAGCTTCCAGGCATAGCAGTTTCTCATTCTCCTCAGCCTGCAGACATCTCAGTCTCTCTGTTGCTTCTGTTTCCAAATGCCTGGCCTCCAATTCAAGTCTCTTTAGCTCCAGATGGATTTTTATGTCCTTTGTAGGAAGGTTGAACTGTCCATTCTGTGAGTGTTGTACATCTCCATGGCCAGTCTGATCATCCTCCTGGTTTCTATTTTCTGATGCAGCTGTGACCAAAGCTGCAATCATGTCTGCTTTAGTCAGGTTTCCATGTACCAATCCTTTAGCTTGGCACATCTCAGCCAACTGGCTCCTTGTCAGCTTGCTATACTTCTCTGCTGACATGCTTGCCTGCTCTCCCTGACTACCTAAATTAACAAAAGAAATACAACATTGTGATCTGAACTTTGAATGTTCACTACATGGCTGATTTAGAGTATAAAAACACCTTCAGTGATCACTGTACACAAGCTGCGGGAATTCACTATCTACACCACTACAAGTGGCTAGCTCACCACTATCAAACAATTAATAATTGATGTGGATATCCCACCACTTCCAAACAATTAATATGCGACAGCCGTGCACTGGCCCAGTAATCAAGGTCCCTCAGTCCTCACTACTAGCATAAGTGAGAGGTGTCCATGTTGGGAGGATAACAAGTACTCACACAGTAAAGTACAATTTCCATTAAGAGCACACAGAGATTACAGTCAGTCTGGGGCTGATTTCTCTGTTTCTCTCTCCAGATCCCCAATAAGACTCCCCACTGGCACAGCTACTTGGGCAGGGACACGAAGCACTGGTTGGACAGAAAGGGTGCTGGAGGTATTGGCTTGACCACTGTGATCTCTGTGTGCTCTTAAGGGAAATTGCACTTTACTGTGTGTGTACTTGTTATCCTCACAATATGGATGACCCTCACTGGTGCTAGTGGTGAGAACTGAGGCTCCTTGATTACTGGGCCAGTGCATGGGCATCACAGCAAGTATCATACAGCAACTGGACAGGCTAAATCCTTGGTTACAGTCAGGTTAGATTGTTTCTTTCAGACCTTACTTTTTCATCTGAGGTGTTCTACGGTCTATATGCAGATGACCTGAAATTTGGTAAACTGATTACATGTGTTACAGATAAGGCATGCCTGTAAAATAACTTGACTAAATTGACCATTTGGGCACAGGAGAATAATATGCTGATAAATACATCCAAAACTAAGCATATGAAATTTGGTAGGCATAAATTGAAAGGTGAATATTTAATACAGCACACAGTGATTGAAACTGTAGACTCATTTAAGGACCTGGGTATATGGATAGATTCAGCTATGAGTTTTTCTAATCATTTCAACTAATTGGTTAATGATAGTTACAGAACTATAGTTTCTATAAAAATATTTATAAAGTCTAGGAAATTAAAAATAATGAAGTCATTGATTGTTAGTTACATTAAACCCAGACTTGAGTATGGAGTAACAATATGGAAACGCTATAAGAAAACAAGCACGAGTAAACTGGCAAGAGTACAATGAAAATATACCAAGGGTATCCATGGATGTGAAAATTTAAGTTATTATGAAAGACTAAAATATCTGAACGTGTACAGTGTAAAGATATCTAAGAGGAGATCTTATTTGGGTATATAGGGCATTTAGTGACAACTACCTCTGGGAATGTTTGGGGTTAACAAAAAGTACTAGAGAATCATCAGACAACCTATGTAGGAGATTCTACAGGAATGAGAAGTGTACTAATTGGTTCTCTGACAGAGTAGCTGATGCATGGAACTGACTACAAAATTACATTAAAGCAAGTACTAGTTTAGATATTTTTAAGAACAGCCTGGATACTTATTATGGGAACAAGTGTTTTGGTATATTGGCAAGCTAGAAGGGCATTAATGCCTGTGCTTGAAATATTTGTATGTATGTATGAACTTACACACACGTGTGTGCAAAACAAACCATGATAGGTATATATCCAATTTGCATGTCAGCCATCAATAAAAGAAGTGTCTAAGCTAAAAGGACGTGCCTGAGATAAAATTAACTTCATTTAAATTATAACACACTTGTTATGAAAACTCAGTAATAATCCTAAATATCAAATCCAGTAACTATTTGTATACAACATTACATATACCTATCTTATTTTATGATACTCTTCAGCTGTTTAAATGCCAAAGGAAGAAGAAAGGTTTCCAAAGCCCTGCACAAATCTCCAGCTCAGATATACAGCATAATACTTTGTGAAGCACAATGTGTTATTCTGCAAATATATAGTAATAGTGATTACTTCAGGGTACTCTAATGGAGACCTCAAAAAGCCTATTAAGTGCACAGAATACAGTGAGGCTCAGGTTTTGTTTGATTTTTCTCCTTGGATCACCTAGGTAATAAACGGATTTTCACAGTATTAAGCAACATGTGCTGAATTGTTAGGCCTGGTCCCTGACCAAACCTCTCAATTGTCCAGATTTTCACCTCATAAAATTTGTGGTTTGCTGGGAAATCAGTTTGGACTGAACTCATTAAATAAAGACATACATTTGTGTGTTTCAGATTTCTGTTCCTTCAGAAAATTCACACTAATACAAATCCTGTTATTCTAGCAACTTTCTAAGGTTAAACCTGTCCCTATTATTGGGCCTTTGATTCCATTATTTTAGGCTTTGTCCAGATTTCTTGTACCAAG
>NC_056729.1:1613933922-1613939507 GCF_019279795.1 Protopterus annectens | reverse complement strand
TTCATTATGCCCTTTTTTTATATCTCCATCTCCCACAGACATCAAAAGGAACAGGCACATGCCAAGGATGAGACTAGACCATCCAAGAGAGTGCTGGTGTGGGTATAGAGGGTATCATAAAAATGTCTCTGTTTTAATACTGTCAGTTGTAGTTATTGCAAATAATTATGTATAAACTGTATACAGCAGTACCATATGTGTAAGTGCTGGCATAGCTCAGTGGTATTAGAATGAGTGTCCAATATTAAAAGTGTACTTCTGCGGGCACCCTCCTGTATGGGTAGATAAGTGGATTATCATGTTTTAGTCTATGGGTTCTAAAATTGTTAGTTTGGCTGTGGGTTCAATTCCCCCAAACAAATGTTCTGTTGTTATGGACAACTATTTTATTTTTGTCCCAGTAACACCAATGCAGCAAAACATGTCTAGATATATCATATCCATGAGTAGTACTTTGCTGGGCCTTTCACAACATACAA
Source organism: Protopterus annectens (assembly GCF_019279795.1). Taxonomy (NCBI): domain Eukaryota; kingdom Metazoa; phylum Chordata; order Ceratodontiformes; family Protopteridae; genus Protopterus; species Protopterus annectens. The sequence continues at coordinate 1,613,939,028 of NC_056729.1, read as the reverse complement.
TAAAAGTATCTGTCCTTCTTTATCAGTTCTGATTGACATATATATATTGTATGACCAGCATGTGTATTATGTATATATACATTTTTATTAATGTCAAAACACAAACTGAAGCACTGCCCACAAACTGAAGCACTGCCCACAGTGTGCTGAGAAATAGCTCCTGGTGTTAACCTTCTATCTATTATGTCATACTACATGTAAGGATGCTTTTTGGCTTAGCCCCCCCCCCCTCCAACATATGTTATATTTAGACAAACAGTTTGATGAGATTAAGTACTGCTATCCAAAGTTTATTCTGCTGTCACTATCAACATAGTTGAGAATTCAGTTTTTGTTTGTACTTCTCCTCCCCCACCAGTTTTCTCACTAGCTTTTCTCCTAAATGCATTTGTTTTGTTCACTGTTTTTGTTTCCCTACATTTCTTTTCCTATCATATGCAATAGCACAGCAACTTACACCTATCTTAACCACAAGGCCTATCTCCCCCAACAACAATTGTCAGCAGTACTGACACCACCACCAGAAGCACCCAGCACATCTGGGTCCACACCTGACACAGTTGCCTCCACAGCCCCTGCCTACCTGCACCACCTGTGTCAGACAGCCCAGCACCAGAGGTTGGCATACTGATACCAAACAGTATCAGTGTAAGTGGATGTTACACTTTGTTACCAGTCAGAAGCTAGCAGAGCTTGTTAGGGAGATACTAGACAGGAGGTTAGCTGAACCTGTTAGCAACTTATTGAATTGCATCCCTGCTCAGCACTCTCTTTGCCTTCTAAGGCAGAACCCAGTGGTGACAGTGCCTAATATGACAAGTAATCTCCCACTTGTCTAAGCTGGCAGAGACTGCATTTACAAACAACCTTCCAATCATCTAACTTGGTGTTCCCGTCACTTTTGGGTCCATGACTATCCTTGTATGTTGTACAGTCTTCCCCTCACCACTGCCTTCCCTCTATTGTCTCACATCTCCTTCACCATTGTGTTGCCCCTCTCTCATTGTGTTACCCCACGCTATGTTGGTCGTCTCTGTCTTTCCATGCTACCTAACTCCTCCTCAGAACCTTTTACTTATCTAACTTCCATTCCCAACTTTACATTCTCTCAAAAATAAATAAAAGGGCATTTGTACCACCAAAAAAAGACTCTGAGCTCTACCTCTCAACTTCCCAAATATTTCAGTAAGTAATATTAGTATCACAAATAGGTATTACAATGACAAACGTTATAATACAATGATATTAAAAGAAATTAAGTAGAACATTCCTATAATCAATATGTAAATTCTATTAGAAAGTCTGGCACTGTCTAACAAAATTTATAAATGAATTCATCTAGGATTGTTGAGCTAAGAAGTTAAGAGGTATGGCTCCTACCTCACTTTCATCCTGCTCTTTCCTTATTGACTCACCTTGTGTTCTAACCTCCCTTACTTCCCTAGTCATCTCTGTCTATGCTTCCCTTTCCAACCTTTCATCTGTCAAAACATAGATAAATACACCTCAAATATGCCCGGAAAGGGCTTATAAAATCAAAATCATCTTTCTGTAGTCATATGTTGCACAGCAGTTTGCAGAGAGCAATGCCAATAATCATATGTAACCAAAGAGAAATTACACTTCTTATACTATGACAAAAATAAAGTAAAATCCGTGCCATACACTAGCACAGTTATCATCTGTCTTACAAATGAGTTAAGTGCAAATGCCATCACTATGAAAATATGAAATAAGGTAAACCTATTACTTTTAAGTGTACCAGTTTCCATCTCACGGTGTACTCATGGGCAATTTCAACTACCCCAGATCCAACCACAAACTAATCATCCTAGACATCAATATCCCGCCCCCATCCCCACACCCCCATTAAGGAAACTACTGTAAAAACTTCTCCAAAGCCAACTTCTTGCTTCTTAAGACAGAAGTGGTAAATTCATGACACCCATACACACAGAAAATACTGCTGAATCCTATACAAATGCATTGTATAAGCACATACATGACTGCATGGATCGTGCCATCCCCAACAGAACCAAGATGCTATCCTCCAAAAAAAGGAAGCCAATCTGGTTGTCCCCTGCTATAAACAAACTCTACAACAGAAGGAAGAAGTTGTTGCAAAAAAGAGTAAAATCCCTGATTGCAGGAACTCCCTGGTCAGCCTCAGCAAGAAGCTGAGATCCCTCATAAAATCCTCCAAAGATAGTTACAAAAATAAAATCGCCACTGATTCTAAAGACAACCAAAAAGCATTCTACAGCTATGTCAAGAATCTCAATGGTGACATTCAGATCTGCTCTGAGCTACAGCACAGTGGCACTAGATATACAGAACCAACCGATATTGCCAACATCTTGGCAGATAAGATCAGTGCAAACTTCACCCCCCCTCACCCGCCAAAGGGCCCATCACTATACCGGAAGAATGCAAAGCCCCTGTAATCACGGCTGCACAAGTAAAGACCGCACTCTTCAAAGCCAAGAGCACAGCATCCATGGGACCTTACAACATCTCAAGCTGCATTCTGCATGAACTACAGAATAAACTGGCACCCCGCCTAAGTACCATATTCAGTCATAGCCTCAGTTCACTGACTGGTGCACAGAGACAGCTATCCCACTCAACAAAGGGGGCACCACCATGGACCCTGGGAACTACCACCCCATTAGCCTGACGAGCCTGGTCTGCAAGGCCATGGAACGTATCATCTTGGAGCTTATAAACAAAGACATAGGTAACCTCCAAACTCTGGACCCCACTTAGTTTGGGTTTGTAAAAGGGAGGTCATGTCTCCTAAACCTGATTGACTTCTTTGAAGCAGTCACCAGAGCCGTGGATGAGGGTAAGGTGGTGCACACAGCATATCTTGACCTTGCCAAGGCTTTCAACACCAACCCCCACTCTGGAATACTAGATAAACTCACTAGACTTGACATAAATCCCTATGTCACAAGATGGGTAACCAACTGGCTCAATGACAGAACTCACACAGTGAAAGTAGCCAACTCCAAATCCAACTTCATACCAGTGATAAGTAGCGTACCATAGGGCTCAGTCCTGGGTCCTCTCCTGTTTGGCATCTACTTCTCAGAAGTCCAGGCTAATACAGCAGGTCTTTGGCTAATGAAGTTCGCAGACGACTGCAAACTAGGTGCCATAATAGAATCGCCTAATGATGTGGACATTCTACAAAGGGGCCTCACTGAGACTGATGCTTGGTGTCAAAGTCATGGCCTCAAGCTCAATGTCAAGAAGTGCATTGTCATCCCCTTTGGGAAAAATACTGCACCCATGAGCTACCACATAGGCGGTACCTCGCACGACATCTACAACAACTAGGAAGGCCACAGAAATACCTCATTAAGTGGATTACTGGCCTCAAACTGATGCCATACACAGACTGTCTCAAAAATCTCCAGTTCTACTCTGTCGCTTATCACCTACTCAGTGGCGACCTCTGCCTAACATACAAAGCCATGTCAAACCCAGATCTGTTGGACATGCTACACTTAAAGAAACCCCAATCCCTCCAAGCCACATGCTCCACGGACCTAAACCTTGCCACCACAATAAACAGAACATGCTGGAGGGATAGATTCCTGTCCCAGAGACTTTCCATGCTCTGGAACAGACTACCCATTCATGTCAAGCAAAGTTCCTCATTAGCCCTCATTAATAAAAATCGCGAAAATCGGATGGGAAATAGGAAATTCACCCCGGGAATCACTTCTGTGGCTCTGCTAGACTGGGGTGCAGGAAAATAACTTTCTTGGGTGGCAAAAGCCAGTGAACATTTTTGGCAAGGCTTATATAGGCCCCAGGGCTGATAGCCTAGTACCTACCTATGAACCTGTGATATGGAGGGATCTAATCCCCTGAGGGTTCTGTGTTGTTTTACACTGTTCCATTTTCAGTCAACTGTTTTACATTCCCTGACGTGTGTTTGCTGACACCTTCTCTCTCAACTGCACAGATTTTCGCAGAATGCCCAAATTTTTGCCTCATATTTTGGCCTGTTTCTCATAAAATTGTTGTTAACTGGCAAATTGTTTAGGATTGAAGTCAGAAAATAATGAAATATATTTAAGATTTAGACCCCATACCCTTCAGAAAATGCATGCTAACACAAAACCTGTTATTCTATCAACTTTCTAAGTTTATAAGAGCAATATTTAAAACCTATCCCTATTTTTAGACCTTTATCCCCCCATAATTTATGGCTTTGTCCAGATTTCTTGCTCTTAGAGATTGAGGGGTATGCTTCTCTATGAGTGCTTCAGTGTCATACCTTGCTAATGCACTGAAACAGAGACTAGCATTAACAAAGACATGGGCTCATATCTAATGAGGTGTACTTTTCCTTTCTTGATATCACATGTTACCAGACCTCTCAACTGTACCGAATTCCTCGGTTTTTACCAAGTTTTGGGGTCCAAATAATGGGGTGCCACGATTCCCGACTGGCACCCCTTCATTTCCGATTTATTCACAATTTTATTTTCATTTTTTTAACTTTACCGCTTTGTGTGCTGACGTCATCACGTGCGCGATGACGTCAGCACCACCAGCCTGTCGGAATGCTCCATGCACGTACGTAGCACATATTTCCAGCTCTGGTTCAAATGCTTTTGTGAGTGGGAGTTACCAGAGCCGGAAAGGTACGATGTCGATGAGTGTAGGGATTTTATTTGCAACTTGCAAGAAGCTCGGAGATTTGAGTTACGACTTACGAGGAATGTGGGGAGTTTATTAATGAAGAAGCTCGCTCGCCTTTTATTTACAGGTAAGGTGTGTGTGTGTCTGGGAGAGAATCTGTTTTAACTTTTTCCTACTATGTTGTGACAATGACATTTATTGAGAAGGGACCAGGTACCAAACAAAAACACATCCAAAAGGTTATCTACTAATTTACCCACTTCATCACTAGTAAAATGTTTAAATAACCATGCATGCTGATGAGCTACCAAAAGACGAAGGCATTGTCAATATCATAGCCACCCTGTAGACAGAGAGAAGCTAATTAAAAACGGGGAAATAATGTTGGCGCTGTACATGTTGCCTGTGAGGGCATGACTGGAATCATACCTCTCAACCTGGAAACAT